>NW_005871048.1:19976543-20079578 GCF_000147115.1 Myotis lucifugus
TTTCTTTCTTAGGGAAGAGGTTAGGAGTCAACAGCAGAGCTTCTGGAAAATTAGAGGACTGGATAATGACTTTCCCTTCCCTTTCTGTGTCTTTAGCCCTGACAAGTGAAATTTAAATTATTATGCAAATGGATCACTAATAGTTATACATTAAAATAAAGAAGATGATTTATTCATGGATATATCCTATTTATTATTTAAATAGGTCTGGGAACAAACTTTGATACTGATAAGTTAAAGCTTAATTTATAAAGATCAAGTTTTAAAAACTCCTCTGCTCCTGGGAATAGAATAAAAGTAAAGGTTAAGAGTTGGTCTTTTTTTAAATTGATATTTACCTTTTCATATAGTACCAAAAAGTTAAAGCAAGTACAATCTTAACCAATCCTAACCTATCAAATTACTTTCTAGGTATTACATGCTCTGCTATTTGAGTAATTTTATTTCACTCTATTAGTTACCAGTATTTTCTTAAAATTTGCTTGTATTATAATTAGTTTATTTGTAATTTTCTTTCTTTTAATTAATACACAGTATCTCAGCTTATGAGGACAGAAGGCAGAAGTTTTAAAGTTATAATTGATATTTATTTAAAAGTTATTGTTATCTATTCAAATATAAAATTTTCAAGACTTTTGTGCACTCTGGCTTTTTTTCCCTCTTTTTCTCATTTTGAACCAACACATGCAGCAAGAAAAGTATCATGAAATTTTTATTCTTGTGATTCATGGAAGTCAAACCATAAAGGACTTGAGTTCAATAGTAAACTTATCATAGATTATAATATAACTAACTCAGGTAATCATACCTTGTCTTCTTATTGAGAATTCAGAGGACATAATTAACAATTTATTTGCACTTTGCTCCTCCGGAGTAACTAATTAATATAGTATTGTGTATACTACTGCTGACCAAGAAATATCTGTTGAATTGAATCCAACTGAGGCAACGCATGGTGATCCCCCTTTCCTATGTAACTGATTTTTCAATTATATGATTCTTATTTTTAAGCAATACAAGTTTAGAAAGTGAATCATGAAGAAGGTAAATGAAATGATTCTAATTCTAGTCTCCAGTGATTCTGTTTTAAATATTAGAATATTTGAAATTCTACCTTTTCCTATATAATGTGGTTTAATCTAGATTGGAATTTGCAAATAAATAGCCTCAAGTTACCCCAGGAATTGCCTCCAAGAGGAACAAGGGCCAGTGATGGTTCCCAGGAGGAAGCAATAGACCAGTGGGCCAGGAGGAGGCAGCAATTCAAAGATGGCAAAAGCAGCAGCTCAGCCGGGGGAAGTTCATTCGCCAGCAACATCACGGAAGGATCCAGTGAGTAGACAATTACTTTCTTTTCCAAAACCAGAAGAAACTCAATGACTTACTGAACCTACAGGACTTAGGACCTATCCACATACATGTTTTCTAGCATTCCTGTCAAAATGGACGTTTGTACTTATTCCACTATCTCAAACCCACACTAGCAAATAGCTTCCCTTTGCCCCTGTAACTTGCTTTTTCACTTCCTGCCCCAGGAGTCTTACCTCTATGGACTATTTCAAGGGGATAATTTGTCCTCTGGCTCAATAGAGAAGATCAGCAGGAGCTGGAGGGAGCGAGGAGAGTGAGGTCTTGGACACTGAGGCCCAGAACCACCTACTCCCAAACATCTTAGGCTACATTGCATGAGCTTATTCTAAGGCTTTTATCAACACAACTTTACTTTCCAGGAGGCTCTTGACTAGGCAAACATTTTTATTGTTCATTACAGAAACTCACCCGTCCCCCAAGCCATCAGATTTGCAACAGAAAATGCCAACAGATCATTTATTGCCATAGTCTCTTTGAAACCCTCAAAAGCCTCACCTTGCCATGTCTGTAACTTGTGATTCTGACTCATTCCTAATCAAGGTCTCACTTTGAAAGACCTGCCTTTAACCCAATTTCTAATCCTCAATAAAATCGGACTTTGCCTCAGACCTCTCCCTGTGGTGTGCCAAGGGCTGTTTGTGTCCCTAAAGCCGCACTGCTGTAAAATGCCCCTCCACGCTGCCTTCTGTGGTTCTGGTTCTGGTCATTGGTACCTGCTCCCTCCTCTTACCTCTTCAGTGTTAAGTGGACTAGTCTTAATTTTACTATATCACACCTGATCTCCTTACATCTTATCCACACTTTGTAAGTGGTATTTTTATTAAATTGTCTGTAAATTACTCATTTGAGTGTGCCATCTATTTTGTGCCACAGCCTATGCGACCCCAGTGCTCTGTTTTCATATTACAGCAATGACCAGACACCAGCAACACTGCACCAGTGTGCAGACAGAATGGCTTATTGCTTTCAGAGATAAGGGAGGACTCCCCCTCCACAGAGCATTGGAAATGTCTCGGGGGGTGGCGGGGAGGCAAAGTCTATTTTATCGAGAATTAGAGGTTTTGTTCTCAGTGTACTCAAAACTTCCTCAGTCTTGAGGTGACTAAGTAGTTGAAATTTCACTAAAATGGATTCCCCAAACTGGATTTCCTAGACAGCAATATCCTTGAAGTGCCATTCAAGTGTTTCTTGACCTTTTGTTTGATAAACTTGCAATCTGGAAATTTTCTGTCTTTTCACCGAAGAATACAAATCTTGTGTTATGCATGTAAGTCAGATACAATAGCCACTAGCCCTACGAGTCCGGGTCCTCCCCGAAGAATATAGTTACACAAAAGCAATAGTCAGAGAGACAGAGATCTCCTAACGACACCAAAGGAGAGGTTCTGGAGGACATACATCACATACTCCACAGCAAACAACTTTGAAACCTTCTTTAGATGCCACAGTACTTCAAAGGCCCCTGTGCTGCGCTTCAGGCACCCAAGGAGGCCCTTTATAGCCCTGCTTTCCTCATATGAGACCCGTATTCCTTGAGTTCTATTTTCTCCTTTCTGGGTTTTTCCTTGGACTCTTGAAATTCCTCTCCTTTGTACTGCAGACAATTCAACTGCAGTTCATACCTCTAAACCCATGTAAACAAAATTATCCAAGTGTTCAACAATTAATCAACCCTACAGTAATCAGAACTAAGTCATCTTAAAAACTAAGAAGGAAGAATCTGAGGGAAGAACAGCTTGATGATAAATAAGAAAAACAGAAGCAAAATTTTACGTGTAGAAAACATTTTTATTGCTCATGGCAATAGCTTCCATTATTACCTGGAACTATTTATGATTGATCTAAACTAAAAAGACTGAACGGAAGCTTTGTTCAGTCTGATTAACCACAGATGATCTTCTCGTGGCCTAGAGAAAAGGACCATTTCCCCACGTTTTCAGCTCTTCCTCCTACAGGACCAGTTCTTTCTAGTTCACAGAGTCTGTCAGGTTTCTGGACCCTTTCAGTCCAAGTCCATTTCCTCCTTTGTTTTATGGACAAGTCTGCCTCTACTGGTGCTCTTAGACATTCATGTCCGTTCTGCATTTCTTGACACAAGTGTAGGTGTGCGAGAATCAGCCCACAGTGGTTCACGGTAGCCAACTGTGCACGTGTTTTTTTTTTCTGACACTGCAATTCAGTAGCATCAGGTTGGGAGCTTGAAATGGGCCATGATGGGAGTATGTACCACAGAAACTGGCAAGCACTACACACCAGGGCTTTTTTATCTTCCTTTTGGGAACTCTAATGTTAACCATTTACCAGTGCCCACTTGAAACAACCCCTGGAATCAGCTGGATAACTTGCACCAATTCAAATTTCAGGCCAAAATTACACAATCATTTTGATTAAAATAATGGTTGTGTTTTCTTTGAGATGACTTCTGTTTTTAATGGAAATTTATACTAACAATTTGTTTTACATTGGACTTAAGGGAATGGAACCATCTGCTATTTTATTTTGTAGTTTATCTAAGCCCCAGACACAGAGGCATGCTGTATTTCTTCAGCAGCTTTTTAGGAGAGACTGCACTTCACTAAGAGCTGCTGGAGCTAGCATTGTTTAATGTGTGGTTTAAATTTTATCTCATTTATAGAGTCAGGATATGCTACTAATCCGTGACTTGGAACCTGACAGCTTTATTGAGCATCATTACAGCTGGTGCTGTTCAGTCTGTTAATCTCATTCAGCTCTGACTTGCTCCGTGATAACTGGAAAAGACATTAGGAATGACATGGTTACGTATGTGGGCACAGCTGATCAATCCATCTAGGCTGTGGGAGTGCTGACTAAGGCTCACCAGGTCAATAACCTGAAGGCTGCAAACTGAAGTCAGAAGGGCCTGCAGGCTCTGATTTTCAGAATCTCAAATGACTCCAGTGTCACCAACAGCTGTGGTAAGAATTTGGGTCTAATTGTGTGAGGCTACTTGAGAGCATTTTTCTTATTTCAGCTCTAAAAATTATTATGGAAATGTATTTTCAAACATTAGTTTGCATAGAAATAAGAAAGCCGAAGTGTGGGATGGGGAGACAGAGAAGGAAAGGAAGGCAGGCAAAAGAACTTTAATTTCTAATAATAAGAGCTAAAAATTACATGTGCTTATTCTTCCAAGTTTTATAATACAATAGCTTTTTAATTCTCCCAATAGCACTATGAGCTAAGTACTATATTTTGATCCTAACTGTACCAGATGAGGAATCTGAGTCACGGAGAGGAGAAGTGACTTGCCCAATGTCACTTGGCCATAGTTGGTGGTTCAAACCCAGACACCCTGACCAGAGTCTATGCCACTGAACACAACAACTCACTGCTTCTGGTTGGATCATTCAAATCTGATCATGGTCTCTCTCTGGGAAAGTCCAAACAGGGTCTCCCTTAATTAGATCCCAGTTTTTATTATCCTTAAGTAGTACAGTGGAATGAACAAGAGATGAGAATGTCTAAAGACACCTGGAACTGAGCTAAGTATTTTATATTTTTTTATTCTGACATCAAAAATAAGGGAAGTATTTAAAGTTCTCAAGAGCACAGAAGTACAAATGCAGTATCAGTAATGCCAACATAATTAAGAGCTCATCGTGTTACGGTTTCATTTATTAAAAGGCTCATCTAACAAACCAAATTTTGGTGACAAAGTCACATTTGAGTATGTTTGCTACGTGGCTCAAAGGTCCCCAGGGACAGTTGTTGAGAAATCTAGCAGTTCAAAGCTGCAGCAGGTGTGTGGCTTGCTGCTTCACTGGACTTTAACACTGGTTTTATGTCTCAGTTTATGTAAGAGGATGCTGATTAGCTCTGTCTTGGTAACTGAATGAACAGAGAACTGCTCATCCACATAATCAAATCTGCTTGTAAATAAGTGAGCTATTTTAATAGTCCCATGCATGCTGTTAAAAACAAAGATCACTATAATTTAAAGGCCCACCCTCAGACCTTAACATAATAGGGGATGATTACATAGCCACCATGGATAGCTACTGCTCAGAAAAAAAATAAATAAAATAACATTAAGTCGAGGGGCCCAGGAATGTATGTACATTACAGTCATAAATATTAAAATGTAACTGAATATTTAAGGCCAAGTATATAGAAGAGAAATCAAATAAGGGAAGATGCTTTAAATGCCTTTGGGGCTTCTATAACTTTAGCAACTGCTATGTATGAAAGCATCTTGGATTTAGACTTAAAGCTCAAAAAGATGGGTCAGTAAATTATGATAATACTAGAGGCCCAGTGCACAAAGTTTGTGCCTGGGTAGGGTCCCTAGCAGCTGCCGGCCAGGGCCTTTCTTCATTTCGCACCGCCCCCTGGTGGTCAGTGTACATCATAGTGAGCAATCAAACTCCCTATCAGTCAAACTCCTGAGGGGACATTTTGCATATTAGGCTTTTCTATATATAGATTTGGGGTTGACATTTCCTACCATATAAAGTCAAATGTCACACTCAGACTTATTCAAAAATAAATGCCAAAAAAAAACTTAAAATATTTTGAAATATTATGCATGGAAGATGGCATCCCATATCCTGAGTTAAAGTATTCTATTCTAAAGAGTTCATAATTTTATTTCAATAAATAAGATATCCCACAAAATTCTCATATCATTTACATTCCAACTTTGTTAATATGTAATAGTCCCATATGTCTTCCCTTTTATTTCTACACACCAAAACTATATTTAGTCAGTCAACACGGTCTATCTTTTCAGTACCTATTTCCTCCTATAGCATGTCTATCTTCCTGTAAATGTTGCCCACTCCTCAGGGTCCAGTCTAGTGATATTCTTCCTTTAATCGTACCCTTCCCCTATAGCCAGAATCACTACTTCCTCTGAGATCCATATCATTCTCATCTTTCCATCACCATTGTGCCTAAAATTTTACCTTGCTCATGACAGAACACTTATTTTAAATTAAATTAATAAATTCATGAGTGTACCAGAAACTGTTTAAACTGTGGATTAGTGTCAAATGACTAATAAAAATATTATTTGGTGTACGAACTATAAGAACAAGCATTGTTTCTGACTGCATGAAACTATGCTTTGTGAATAAACCACCCCTGACCATTTCTACACAAGTTAAACAAATATAGGAGCTAGAAAACTATTGTTACACTTATCTGTGTGTCAGGACAACAGCTGGCATCTACACTCTTCAATCCAGTGCTAGGGGAGCAGAGGTAGAAACGTAGGGGCCAGGACAAGAACCATTAGGAACGAGTCTCCAGAGGAAACCAGTGAGAGCAGCGCCACTCTTCCAGGGGCTGTAGCAAACCGACCTGCAGCAGAAGTCCAATGGTTGAGAGACGGGCATAGGAGCAACTACAGTATGCGAGAAGAAATAGAAAGAGAGGTGTGTTTGTTGTTGTTGTTGAAGAAGCATTCTATGGTCTTTAAATCCCACCCTCTTCAAGAAAGTTGAGAAATGCACATAAAGGAGTGATGTTTTGAAATTACATTTTGGTTATGAAATGGAGCTTCTTAATCCTGCACCCTTGAGAGACTGGAAGACTTAGGGCGTGACTTTATTCATGTTTGAACTCCTGCATGGGGCCACAAAGAAGCACTTGGAAGCTAATATAAAAATGCAGTTTCTTTTCCTTAACTGGCACAGCCTTCCACACTATCCAAGAGACTCCCAAATACACAGAAACCCCCCAAAACTGCTAGGATTGAAATTGTCAGATGAAACTTTATTCTACACATTAAGACCATAGTGAGTTTTTCTAAGAATGTATGGTTATGTTGCTGCACCTTCTTTGAAGCACAGAGAGACAATAATGATTTTTTTTCCTTGTGCTTGGAATTTTGAAAGGAATGGTAAAGCTTACTCTCAGTCTTGTGTGGCATTCTCTTGATGCTTAAATACTAATATATGTCTCAACAACAATTATTTTCCCATAGTTTTTCTACCAAAATAATAATAATAATAATAATAAAATAAGGATTTACTGTGCTGTCTGTAGTCTGCTGATTCCCGCAGTGTAGGGCCTCAAGCAATTCCTGCTTCATTTGTGATATCTTCAGATTATGTAAGTTCTTCCCCAGAGAATTGTCTCTCCAGCTTAGCTACTTGTTTCAAGGGTGATACTCTGCCTTCAGCACAGGCTTCGCCCCGCACACATTCTTTGGCTGTTTTCTCACTGTGGCCATCAGTGTGTGCTCACCTTCTTTCCAGAGCACAATTCATGGTGTCACCTTTTCTGCTCCTCAGTCATCTCAGAAGACAGCTGTTCTGTGGACTTTGGCTTTCGAGTTGATATTGAGGAAAAAGGTTTCTACACGGAGATTTTCCATTCAGCAGCCTGGATTTTTCGAGGAGATGATGGGAATCCTGGGGACAGCCCCAGATGCCTTAGTAAAAAACCCCGACCTGCAGCTGGTAAGGACTCTATGATTGTGATAAAATGAATGTGTATGTCTTAGAGACTGTAACCAGGCTCCAGGCAAGTCTCTGAAGTCGGCAAACTTGCACACTGGGTGTAGCATTTGGAGAGAAGTATGTGTGCTTGAATATATAGACATATATAATGTATTTATTAATAGTGTGAAAGAATCTGAAGCTATTAAAATAAAAACTGTCTTAAGAGCTCAGTCAAACATAGAAAGTAATTTCAAAGTTGGAGTAAAGATTAATGGAGGAAGAGTCAAGTCTATTTCATCCTATAAGTAAAAAATACTATTTTTCAAAAATGTACTGGAGAGTATAAACAAGTAACAAATTATAATTTATTGCTCCAATACCAAAACATAACTATTTTATTGTTTCTGCATTGTCTTTTTCTTATAGAGACCCAGTGCATGAAATTCATGCACGGTTAGGGTCCCTAGGCCTGGCCGGCAATCAGGGCCAATTGGTGCCTTCCTTCTGGCTGCCAGCCAGGGCCTTCCTTCATTCCACACCACCCCCTGGTGGTCAGTGCATGTCATAGCAAGTGATCGAACTCTTGGTCGAACTCCCGAGAGGGCACTTGGCATATTAGCCTTTTATAGATAGGTCTAGTCCTGTTTTATTAACATATATGGAATATGCATTTGATATTGTCATGTCTATGGTCTGAAACATAAGAATGTGCTAGTTGTGCTGATGGTTATAAAGATTTGAAGTGTTACATACATAAAATGCTTATTTTCTTAACTATGTGATATTGAGAGATCAATAAAGAAGATTGAGATTGGGAGGAAAGGTGATTTGTAGACAAAACCAGTCATTTTTAAACTGAAAAGCATCTTTATTAACCTAATGGTATTTTAAGATGTTGCAATACTAATTTGTATCTACCAGCATGTATTTTGTAAGAATAAATGTTACACCTTAAAAAAATCCAATTCGTTATTTCCTAAAAGAGCTCTTCTATAAGTTGGAGAAATATATAAACAAAGGTTTGGATCACTACAAAATTCTATTGCTGGAGCCACAAGAAAAAGTTAGGGTATTTTAACTTTCACATTTAAAAAGATGATTCCGGGATAAACTACTTGAAGATAAGCCCACACAGTCCCTGAAAAAGACAATGGCATTTATTTGTAGCTTTTCAGTATTTGTAGCTTTTCAGCAGATGTGTCATACATTACCCACCAGACAGTGGCAAGGGAAACCAGGACTATAAATCTTAAAATAAGGGGACATGTTGCAAAACATTTTGATTGTCTTTTCTCCCACAGGAGACTGCTACAGTTGAGTTCACCAGATAAAGATTTTATTGAATTGTTTATATCTTAACAATTTCATGTTATATGGAAAAACAACAAACAATTTGATTTAAATCAATGGTAAAAATACTTCATTAAACAAATATCTGTTGGGTAATCAATATGTCAAAAGCAGAAGACAGTATCAAACAGATAACCTATAGGGAGCAAGAAGTTTTGACAAGTGGGGAAGTTAAAAATTATTTCTACAAAGGTCAGAAATAGTTTCCGATTTTTCTTTTGCCCTGATTAGCTACCAGCCTATTGCAGACTGCTAAAATATACATTTCTGTAGCTTTAAATTTCCCAGTTCTGCTTCTTAAGTTATATTGAAATCCAGTAACTGGCAGCCCAAACAAACATGTAAAATGACTGCCACAGGGAAATGTACTAACAAATGATAGAGATCTTCCCAGGAGCATAGAATAGAGCAGAGGGCATAATTTTAGAGCTGGAATATACCAATACCTTCACGGCAACTTGGTATGCTTTTCCAGATGCTGTTTTCAACAACAGAAAAACAGTATTTTTCCCAGGCATTTTGGAAAGACCAACATTCCTTCAGGAATCCACATGAAGAGACTTTATCTTTCCTGTCTTTGAATGTTTGCCAATTTTGGCAGCCAATGTTTATCATGTAAACTCCATGAGAAAAAAGTCTCTTGTCTGTCTTCACCACTACAGTCCTGATGCATAGGAAAACACCTGGGCACATAGTAGATACTCAGTAAATGTTTGTGAAAGACTTCTGCTATTAGGCTACAGGGAACTGTTAAAGACAGAGATGCTTGCTTCCTTGTTGTTATCAGATATTTTTATTCCCTAGCTGACCAGGGAGATGGTCACATCCAATCACATTTGTACAGATTGACTAATCTTTTACTGTCCTTGTCATTTCTTATAGGAAACTGAATTTTTTAAAAGTATTGATTTACCTCAGAATCTCTGGGAGGAGTTTTATTAAAATAATGGCATATCTTCTTACAAATTCTGCAAAATACAATGTAAATATGTAATAACTAGAGGCCCGGTGCATGAAATTAGTCCCTAGGCCAGGGCCGATCATAATTTAGAGGCCCGGTGCATGAAATTAGGCCCGGTGCATGAAATTAGTCCCTAGGCCAGGGCCGATCGGGGCCTTCCTTCCCAGTCTGCCGGCCAGGGCCTTCATTCGTTCTGCACTGCCTTCTGGTGGTCAGCACACATCATAGCAAGCGATCGAATTCCCAGTCTCCCGGTCAAACTCCTGAGGGGACACTTTGCATATTAGTCTTTTATATATATAGATAATATATCTCCCAAAGATTAGGGACTCACCCACCTAGAGCAACTGTCAGAGATGACAAGGAAGAGATTCCCCATAAAGTAGAAAGCTGGACTAAGGTCCTTCCCCACTCAAAGTATAACTGCTAAGTCATCTTAAATTCTCAGGATTTTCTTTGACCTCTTGATTGCTTCTAGTTCTATCCATATTTTGTCTACATAGCACATTCTGTAACAGCCTTTAAATATGTAACCTAAAGAGGATGCAACCCTGCAAAGCAGAAATGTTCTTGATATCCAACCCAGAGAAAGATATAAATCTATCTGTAAAATGAGAAGTGAAATACAAAAATACAGTAAGTCTAATGTATTCCTATTTTTTAATGAAAGGGTATTCTAGTAAATTATAATTTTAAGATGATAATTTACCCTGCCCTTATTAATAAGCATTCTTATTTTGTAATTAATTACCTCAGGGACCTATAACAGGGCTATTACTAATAATTCACTTCTGAGGTTCAGGAAGTTTATCATTATATTTTGTTATGATTCTTTCTTTATTAACACGTTAAGCACCCAGCCTGTTTTGTCTTCCGGACGAAAGTATAGTGTCAGTCACCAGTGACTGACTGGGTGCTTAACGTGTTAAAGACTAGAGGCCAGGTGCACAAAATTCATGCACGGGGAGGGGGGAGGGATGTCCCTCAGCCCAGCCTGCACCCTCTTCAATCTGGAACCCCTCGGGGGATCTCTGACTGCCAGACATCCCTCTCACAATCTGGGACCACTGGCTCCTAACCACTTGCCTGCCTGATTGCCCCTAATCACCTCTGCCTTGGCCCCTGCCACTGTGGCTTTGTCCAGAAGGACGTCTGGAAGATGTCCGTTCTAATTAGCATATTACCCTTTTATTAGTATAGATATTAACAAATGTATATACACACACATGCGCGCACGCGCACACACACACACACACACACACACACACACAGACAAGACTGTATGAGGTAGCAAAAGGAAAGGGGACAAGATACATGGAAAAGCAGACTGAGAAGTGGCTGAGCCACATTAAGTAAAGATCCGTGGACTAATGTAAAAATCCATGGATTCTTACTGTGAAGTCTATGGAACTCTCCACCTTGAAGCCATCACAACTTTACAGTTACAGTTTCTACAAGGCTCAGCTTTTTCTGTTTCTTTCTGAGAAGCTCAGTTGTTCAGCACTCTTGGATTTCTATAAGACCTAAATGTACAGCTAAGAATTCTGTTTTCTTATTTCTACCTTGAAATAAATGTCCCACTATTGACAGATCTGAGTGACAGACCTGTAAGGCTCAGCTGCCTTTTGGGAGTCATGCTGCCTCAGAGTCGTCAGCAGTGTCTCTTCCTCACCCTATGACTCAGGCGACTTGTTTAACCTCTCTGTGCCTCAGTTTCCTCCTCTCCAAAAATATAATAATCGGTTAATCAGAAGATTAAATTAGATAATATTTGTAAAGTGTTTAAAACATTTTTATTTAGGCGTGGCATGCAATAAACAAGCAGTAAATACTAGACATTTTAATAATCATAATTATGGTACTTAAAGATGAACTCAAAAGGATGTCCTCTTTGCTTCCTCTATAGTTCGAGAGCGAACCCTAAGGCTCTTCAAAGGAACTGATGATTGTCCCTGGGGCTTCCAAATTCAATTCTCCAAACCAATCGTGGTAACAGAAGTGGATGCTAGTAAGTTGTCTCACTCTAGCAGTTTTAATCTAAATAGCCTTTGATATCATAGTCCTGTAAAGCACACATATGCAATAGAAGCAATTTCTAAATTTCAGTCTATCAGAAACTCATGGTGATTGACAGGTGCCCACAACATGACCAGATGTTTTTTATAAGACATGCTTTCCTGATGGAAAATACTCCTCTGCTATACGTAGGGCACTGGTCTCTCTACCAAAAACTAACCCTACCTGCAAAGAATAACAACCTAGGAGTAGGCTGTTGCTGATTTATTAGTACTTAATATTTTCTGGGAAGCATTCCATTCCCCCTGAATTATTTCCCTACAGCTTTTCAGATCTCCTTATTTTCTAACAAGCAAATTAAGAATTAGTAGGTGCCTAGTGAAAGTTGGATCCTTTGCTCCCTAATCTATAACATGAGAGTAATGTGAGATCAATGCTTTGAGGCCAGAACACGAAGGCGGGCAGGCATATAAAATAGAGGTGTCCACACCCACATGATGCATTAGGTGAGGCTGAATGAGATTATCACAGAGGGAGGCCCAGGGCCACTAGCGGGTTTCTTATTTACATCTCAGTACTTGTCTAGACTATGAGTTTCCCAAGGTCAGAAACTATATCTTACACATTTTATCCTCAATACTTCGTGCAGTATCCCAAAGGCAGCAGAGTAGATGCCCCGAAAAGCTTGTTGAGTGACAGGACGAGCCCTGGCCACCTAAGGGCTGGGGAAGCATAGGGCAGAGAGGAAGGGAGAAGTGCCGTCCAGCCGGATTATGACCCGTCCGGCTTTGTCCTGGTGCTCTCGTCCCTTCTCTGGTGCCCTTATCACCAGGGTCACATTGCGCTTTCCTTGGCCTGTCAGCAGTCAGGTACCAGTACTCCTCTGCTGTATGCTCTGTGGTTTTACTAGGAGTCAGCTCTCCTATCTGTAAAGTGGCTGGCTACCAGCTCCGGTAGCAGGGATGGCAGATGCAGTAAATGGAGTTGGTGCCTCCTAGCCCAGCATTTCAGTCATAGGAGGCACCAGTGGGTAGGAAACAATGTGCCCAACCACTATCTTTTATATGAACAGAATTTTCTAATCAAGTCTCGGTTCATGGAAATGGAGGAAAGAAATACTGAGTATCTAGACAGAATGTGAGATATTCCTGGTGTAGCAACGAAGCTAGGTTTTCTAGTTTTAGGGCCTGCCCTAAGGAAACGTCTTACAGGTTATCACTTTTGCCAGGTGCTCAATGGCACAGATTTGGGGTAATCCTGTAGAGGCTTAGTCTCCTTTAAACATGAGGGGATTATCTATGTACTAAGTAACCGTGGTATCTATTTCACACTCATTGATGCTTATAAAGAAAGAAATTTACATATTTATAATATCAAAATAGTAATTAAGTGCACGGAAAAGCCTTCAACCCATAATTCAGGGCTGGCACCTGTGAAAAGAGAGAGGGAGGGAAGCAGGATTGGGTAGAAAGAACCTCAAACTGCAGTGCAGCTCTGAGAAATTCTGAGACAGACTGATAGGAAGCTCCACAGCAGAGGGTCCCTGATTGAGGTCCCGCAATGGCCAGAAACAGCTTGGCTCTAGTATCCTTTCAAACTCACTCACAGGCCGTAAACAGTACCTTCCTGGGGAGGATGTAGCCTTAGTGTGAGGTGCGATGCTCAGAAAGTGTGGCAGTTGAAGACTTTTACTCAATTACAAACCTCACATCACATCTCTTGAAGGTGTATGTTGGCAGTGTAGATCCAACACCTCCATGGAGGGTGTGAATAGAAAGCAGGAGAAAATTGATAGGAACAATACCAATAAAGGTGTGACAAATACTAGTTTGAAAATAACAAAATATAGAAATTTAAGAACATATAAATTAATGGCAGAAAAAACATGTGTATCATTTGTAAATCTTAATGTGTAAAGATGTCAATTCTTCCTTAAATTGATCTGTAGATGTAATCCCAATTAAAATTCTAGTAAAGTAGCTGTTTTAGTTTTTGCTTTTGTGGTAAATTTTTTTAAATTAGATTCTAAAATACTTATAGAAAGCAAAGGGCCAAGTTATTAAGCTGAATTTTTTTTCCCAGGGAAAAAAGCCTTTTATTCTGAGTTAGATGTCAAAATTTGAATGCATGGATATATTTTTACTTTGAAATGAATGAATTTTGATTAAAGTTTAATCAGTTAATCAAATATGTAAATGATGACTTAACAAATAATTTTCTTATTAAGGGAAGGGAAAGGGAGGAAATTTACCCAAATGTAGGGGGGATTTGGGGGTGGAAGAATGAACCCCAAATAAGTGTGGAAAGGGTAGAATTGGAACATGGTGACAGAACTCAGGTGACAAAAGATAAAGATTGCAAATTTTGTCCAAGGTCAACCTTACTTGGCCCTGAAAGTGCCCTTCAAATTAACAACAACAAAAAACAATTGTGGGATTACTTCTTTATAGACACAAAGACAGGCAACTTTTTATCATCAAGTGGCTTCTGGTTTTTGTCACTACGTTTTTAAAAGACATCTAGCTTTAAGGATATAAATGTTTATTCACGGGGAATGTATTCATGGATGTTTCTCATCTTCCCACTCCACTTTCTTCTCTCCCCCTCCTCCTCTTACCATTTTTTCTCCTCTCTTTTTCCCCTTTTGCCTACTCTCCTCTTTCTACCTCTGACTTTACAAGATTGGTCTTAAATAAAGAAATAAACTAATTCATAAAGAAAAATAAATGATTACCCCTTTTTCTAAAAAATCAAATAGGTCTGACTTTATAAGTTTAGCAGATTTTTGCAAAATATCCAATACCTTGACAGACTTGACTCTGTGCCTGTCATTCTAGATAAAATAACTAAATGCAGTTTCATAAAACATTATGATCTCTAATTTTTGATACCTTTGCAACTGTTCAACTGAAATTTCTGTTAACTATATCTCATCCATTCAAATGCAAAACAAAAATGTTTGGATTGCAAATGACTGTATTTAGGAGGCCTTGAGGTTTTGTAATAGGAAAAGCTGAAGCGTGTCTACTGTAGCAGAAATGGTACAATACATAGTTAACCTAGGATTTTATTCAATATCAGAAAGTGCTGCCCTGGCAGGGATTCATGTAGCTGCTGAGTCTACTTCTTTTTTAAAACGTTTCTCAAGAGCAACCTCTGAAACCCATTGTCTAGTCAAATCTACTAAATGAGTGGTTGAGGGACTTCAAAATTACACATATTTTCAGCACTTCTGAGAATCTCATTCACACCACAAAACATTGTTCTGGATGCACTAGAGAGGCTTAATTACACGCTGGAGATAAAAAGATAAAGTGGGAGACGTGTAGGTGGGATGGAAGTGATTATCCATAAGTATATAGAGAGGGAGCTTGCGTGTAGCTTACATAACTAATTGCCCACACCCACCAGCTGGCATTTGCATGAACATTTTCTATGAAAAACTAAATGCTTGTGCGATCTGTTGGCATAAACAAAAGAACCAGATGTTCCAACTTTGATACCAAGCAAACTTGAAAAGAAAACTATACATTTAGGGATGGACAAACCATACAGGAAATTGTGGACAGGCCCATCTTTCTGGAAGCTCTAGAATTAAAATGCTACTGTTGTAGTACAATTTTTTTTTAATGAAAAGGACAAGCCCCTTTTTTAAATTATAAGGTTTTCAGATTCTGCTTTGTATGTAAATATGCATGAAAGGATAGAGTAGCTCAGCATTTAACTTTTTATAAACCCAGAACTATTTAGTCAAGTATCCTTTTGGAGAAACAAACTTAGAAAACAATGGTCTTGTTTTTCCACCATGTCATTCCTTCCTGTGTAATGTAGGATACACACTTCTAGCTGCTCCCAAGACCAAGTAGGGCAACCATCTGTATGGTATATTGCCGGGTCACCTTGAAATAGCTCCCTCCTCCAAGAAGTCCTAATGCCTCAAATTCCTACCATTAATTAGTAGATAAAGGGAGAATTTGTAAGTTGCATTGCAAAATGGAACACACATCTATCATTAAAGCTAAAAACAAACTATCAAAAATAATACCGTTACTAGTACAAACAAGAATCCTTTTTACTCTCATAGCTCAAAAATACAAAGATAAATACTGTAACAATTTTTAAATGAGTAAAATATTTAAGTAGACATTTCTCCAACGAAAATGTACACATAGCCAATAAGCACATAAAAAAATGTTCAACAGTCATCAGGAAAATGCAGGTGACAACCACAGTGAAATGCCACTTCACACTCACTAGGGTGGCTATAATCAAAAAGTCAGAAGCAACAATTCTTGGCAAGAATGTGGAGAAATCCAGAACATGTATGCAATACCAATGGGAATGTAAAATGGTGCAGCCATTTGGGAAAACAGTATGACCGCATCTCAAAAAGTTAAACATAGTTACCATTTGACTCACAGTTCCACTTGTAGGTATATACCTAAGACAAATGAAAACATATGTCCACAAGAAAACTTGTACACAAATTTCCACAGCAGCATTATTTATTCAAAAAATGGAAACAATACAAATTCCCATCCACTGATGATTCATAAAAAAATGTTCTATATCCTTACAATAAAATATTCAGCAATTAAAAGAAATGTAATACATGCTACAATGTGGATGAATCTTAAAAAGAGTTTGCTAAATCAATGAAGCCAAACACAAAAGATGACATATTGTATGATTTCACTTATATGAAATGTCCGCAATAGGCAAATCCATAGAGAAAAAAAATAGATAAGCGGTTGCCTGCAGCTGAGAGGCTGGCGGTAATAGAGAGTGACAGCTATTGGTTAGGGAGTTTCTTCCTGGGGTAACAAAAATGTTCTAAAATTATATTGTGGTGATGGTAGCACAATTCCAAGAACAGAGTAAAAATCATTTAATTATATGCTTTAAATGGGTGAAATATATGGTATGAGAATTAAATCTCAAAGGTGTTGAAAATGAATTATTTCCATATTGATGGAGTCCTTAAGTCAAAAATGATTGTTTAAAGGCAGAGTTTACTTAGGAGTTAAGATGTATTATCACACACTTACCCTTTTAATTATAGTAGTTTATGACTCTATCTAGTCAATTATTTAGCAGGTATTGATCAGCACAAATAGCTCAAACATTTGTCTTCCACTTTCCTCATACCCCTTAAAATTCTTTATCATTTACTTTCCCATCTCCAGATTTAATCACCTTTCATAGATTCTTGTTCTTGACTTCTTGAATAGACTGGAATTTAAAAAGCTATTTCTATGGAATGTTTTGTGGCGTCACTGCAGAACTGTGGACCATAGTCTCCATTTTGAAATTCTTCTCTTGCCTTCACTGATCTTATATTCTTGCTTCCATGTTCTCTGGGATCCACCTGCTCCATCTCTATTCTATGTTCCTTTTTGGCTCCTCTTTCCCTCCTCTCCTTAAAGGTGATTATTCATCAAGGATTTGTCCTCAATACTCTGCATTTCTCTCCTTACACTTGTCCCTTTCTTCATACATTCTGAATCCATTTCTCAGACCCATCACATATCCTAGGTTCCAAACATATTTTCCTATCAGCCTAATAAACATTTTCAATTTTCTCTTCCATGGTTACTTTAGCATTACCAAAAAACACACATGTTTAGCCAACTTTGTAAATGCCCTACCATGTGCCAGAGATTATACTAGACATGAGAAACACATAGATGGATGGATAGATAGATGATAGATATAGGTAGGTAAGTAGGTAGATAGATAGATGATAGATAGATAGATAGATAGATAGATAGATAGATAGATAATAGATAGATGATAGATAGAAGATAAATTTTTACTTGCTCTTGAGGTATTCATAGTCCATTAGGTATAGAAAGGCAGATATGCAAATGAGTGAAATGAAGTGGTTTAGGTCCTATGCCAGCATTTTACACCTTCCATTCATTTCTAGTTCGTATTCCCAGAGTCCCATTACAGGCCTGTTTTAATTCTGATAATAATATTCCTTCTTAATTTAATCTCTCCCTATTGTAAATCAATCTTCTAAAAACCACTGCATATCTGTTGTCTGCTCACAAACTTAAATGGCTCTCTATTGTTGAAGGATCAAGTACAAATTCCTCATCCTCACATGGAAGACCCTTCACACACTGGCTAACTTTTCGATCTTCTCCTCCACACTCACCCTATCTACCAACAACCTCTGCTGCAGTTGATCTGAGTCACTAACTTTTTAGCATGTCTTAAAACATTCTGCTTGTGTACCTTTGCTCAGAAAACTTCTATTTCTTGGCTTGCTGACTGAGGTTATGCTAGCTTTGGTAACAAAAATATATGAATGGCTTAAGACAATAAATGCTCATTAGTCACTCGAAGTAATGAATGACTAATAGTACAATGTGGATATTCTTGATAGAATGCTGACTTTGACCTACACAATGTTTCAAGATCCAGGTGTTTTGTTTTCTTTTGTTGTTGTTGAGTGTTATAATCCCCTAGGGCAGTGGTTCTCAACCTGTGGGTTGCGACCCCTTTGGGGGTCGAACGACCCTTTCACAGGGGTCGCCTAAGACCATCGGAAAACACGTATATAATTACATATTGTTTTTGTGATGAATCACTATGCTTTAATTATGTTCAATTTGTAACAATGAAAATACATCCTGCATATCAGATATTTACATTACGATTCATAACAGTAGCAAAATTACAATTATGAAGTAGCAATGAAAATAATTTTATGGTTGGGGGTCACCACAACATGAGGAACTGTATTAAAGGGTCGCGGCATTCGGAAGGTTGAGAACCACTGCCGTAGGGCCTTGAAGCTATCTGCCCCTGGCAGCAGATGGGAAAGGAGTATGAAGGGTGGTCCCTGGGATGTTTTTATGGGGCAGGCCTAGCAGTGGCACACATCACTTCTATCCACATTCTATTAGCTAGAACTCAATCACACTGCCTATCCAATTGCAAGAGAGTCTGAGAAAAACTGTCCAACTATTGAGTTCAGGTAGAAGAGGAATTCATTTTGTGAACACCCAGCAGTCTTTGCCACCCTGACCTCCTCATTACTCCCCACTGTGGAGAATCCGGTTCCACCTCCTCTGGAAAGCATTTCTTAATCACTTCAAATGGGGATGAGAATCCCTTTTCTGAGGTTTCACAGTACCTACTGTCTTCGTTACTTACTTTACACTTACCACTCACTGCGTTGCAAATTACTTTTCTTTTTCATTGTGCATATCTTTTCATCCCCAGGGGAATCCTAAACCCCTTGAAGGCATACTTTTGGGCCATTCATTCATTCAATATGTGTTTTATGGACAACCACCATATAGGACTTAATATTTGGTGCCATAGGGAACACAAAAATTGATTTTTTTAAAAAGTCATTCTGGATCTATATTATCATTTTAGAATTTGATTTAGAATGCACTGACATAACAAGTCCTCTGAGTCCTTTAAAACTATAGAGGAATTCATTTCAATGATCAACCATACCACAATGCTTCAATTCATTACAAGGGTGGCATTATGTAAATGAATGGATATATTAAATGTTATTCTTCGCTTACCTTTCCACATTGATTGGCCATTGCTTATCCAAGCAGCAAAGACCTTCCCCCCACTACATTGTAAATAGACGTAGACAAATTGTGATCATTTCTAAAAATATTCAGAGTCATGTTACCTCACCAATTAAGTCATGCTTAAGATTAAAAGTCTTTGAGGAGGGTATGACAACCTAGATAAGGACAGCCTGCTAATTCTGCACAATACTCTGCACGTCCATGAACCGTGCACATGCATCCGGCACTGAGAGCTGAGAAAAAGGGAATGGGTTCACACTGCAGTGTAGCAGAAAAAGTAGATTTAAACTGCTGGTGAAGGAATCTTGGTTAAATATATGGAAGATCTTATTAAAAATGAATTAACCTTAAAATGGCTTATTAAGCCCTCTTTTACCCCTAGAAAATATTAGGTATGTTACAGGAAGTGCAGATACTACAAAACCAGGGGATAAAATAAATAGCCTCTGGATAGGTCCTCCCCACCCTTCAAAGCCTAAATCCCCAGGCTTAGGCTATTTTTGGTTTCCTTTCAGAACTGAGCCTATACAATGAAAGCAAAAGCAGCTCTTTATTTCTTTTTTTCTTTTTTTCTCTGGCTACTCCAAGATCTGTTTTTGCCACAACTTCATAAGTATTTCAATTACTTGTCCCCTCAACAATCCTGCAGCGAAGCGCTGCCCCCACCCTCCTTTTTATAGATGAAGATATTGAGGTTAAGTGATTTTCTCAGGGTTACAAAGAGACCTAGCAGCAATGAAGGAATGAGAACTCGCAGTTCAACCTTCTGGTGGATGAATAGATTGAGTTTCTGAGCAGCTGCTATTATATTGCAAAGAGGCCACGTAGATGCCTGGCTGAATGTGCAAAGAAACCGGGTCCAGGAAATGAAAGGGAGGCTGCGAGGACAGCCTTTTCCTTCTTATTAATGACACAGTCAATTGTTTAAAGTTGGAAAGAAAGGCCCTTTAGAGAAAGAGCTTTTTAAAAAGAGGACAAACAGCAGGGCACTCAATTTGGGACCCTGCCTCAATGAGACCCTTGTTGTCTGTCTTCTTGCAGACAGCGCTGCTGAGGAAGCTGGCCTGCAGATCGGAGACGTGGTGCTGGCTGTCAATGGCACCGAGGTCACCAGTGCGGAGCACGCAGAAGCTGTGCACCTTGCAAGGAAAGGTAGGCAGAGCCACAGAGTCTACAGTTACTCTGAGGAAGCACAGAGCCGCACTTCACCAGGGAGTTCCAACAGGTGGAAGAGGCAACGTAATTTTTTCATATGAATAAAATCACATTTCTGCCCATGCTCCTTCTGTATCAATAGCCAGCCACAATAGTGAAACTAGACAATGGCAGTAAGCCAAATGTGCTCTATTTATTTCCACATATTCAACATATTTCCTTAAATTCCCTCCCTGTATTGTCTCTTTCTTCCTTTCTCTCTTTCTTCCTTTTTTCTTACTTTCCATCAGTTGTTAGAGTTAAGAGACTCAGGGTTTAAATGAGAGAGAGAGAGAGAGAGAGAGAGAGAGAGAGAGAGAGAGAGAGAAAGAGAAATGAAGGGCCACTTGAAGCCTGCCCTTAAAGCAATTCTGACACGGATGGAACCAAGAGGACAGTAACTGACAGGGATGGAACCAAGAGGACAGTAACACATGCCCTGCACCCTTGTATCCACTCACATTAAACTCTATGGGAAGGCTAATACCATCTTCCTCTCTGCAAAAGAAGTTACTTCCTTTGGTGTGAAGTTACAAATCCTTACCTCCACACAGACCTAAAAGTACGCAGCTGGCAAATGCTTTATTCCATCACCGGCTTCTTTGGTGAGGTGTCCGATGCCTGGCTTCCCAAAGGCTGCATGCATACCTCCCCGCCCCCGGAGTATATTATCAGGCAGCGATATTAAAATGTGAGCATTTGAGATAGGCCACAGGTGCCACTTGCTGAGCTGTATCACTTGCCCTTTTTCATGATGCCATTATGCCTGAGGGTTAGCAACAGCAAGAGACTTCTCTAAGGCAGAAAATCACTAACAAATGTTGCCTCCTGATAAGCTATTCTACCTTTTTAAAGAAAGAATTTAGCTTAGTATTTGGCTACCTCTGAAGGAGTTGTTATGTACTAGGTGCACCAGGAAACCAAGGACATGATCAGGTCACATGTGCACAACTACTTGTGAGTCCTACATGTGCAGATGAGGAATCAAGATAATATGGTAATGACTGTACGAATGAATTGGTAGCATCCCATACAATACGGGAAGTTTATCCCATTGCTTTTGGATTTACCTGTTCCTAGGTTCTTTGTCACAAATGATTATTTTTCCAATTTTCTGAGTTAAATAAAACCTGATTTTAGTAATACTTACACTTGTAGGACTTATTTTATTTTCCCCCAAGAAGTTTGATGTTCTTTATAATACTGAACCATTCAGCCTCGCTATATCAGTTAATGGAACATCTCTAAAACTTGAATGGAAGGTTTTCAGATTTCTAAAAGATGATGAACGAACACTGATACTGAGAGAAGAGCTAAATCTAACACCCTCGCTTGTGCTGTTCCTGGCAGCCATTTGTAGGATGGGTTTCCCTGCTGCTATATTCTGGCTTCCACCCTACCTTGGTCTCCCTTCCCCAAGAACACACTCACCCTCCCTGTGTCTCCACTCCTTCTCAAACCCAACAGTGGAGATGCTTCAGAAGCAGAAAGGCAAATTGTAGATCTGATGTTCTAAAGTGAGGACAGTAAGAAACTTTTGAGAAGACAATGTCACTGTGGATGTTCGGAGGAGTGGGATCTACAGCCACGAGCAGAAGAGGGCTGAACGCCTCATGTAGGGCACAGCTGGGGGACCCTTTCTTAGTGTTTTCCTCCCCTCCGGCCCCCAGTGGTCAATCCCCTACCACTGAAAGCCAGACAAACAGAAGCACCTGTTATGGACAGACAGTGGAAACATAGGTGGCGCATCAGCCCAGCTGGATTAGGGAGATGGTTATTCCTTTCTCAGACTCTATCTCCCGCACATCTCTAAGACTAACTGAGAAATAATAAAAAGAAAAATGCAAATAAACAAAATAAAATAAAAACAATAGAAAAATAGTTTTAAAAACAATTAAATACTACTTTGAACTATATAAGAATAAATCTGAAAACTAGATAGATAAAAATATTTTCAAAAAACATTCAGGGTGCCAAAGTAAGTGCAAGAATAGATAGAAAATTGGTACAGACTATAATACATTTCCATCCTACTCCATCCACCATACAAAAGCCCAAAATACCAGTCACTTTTATAGATGAAATTTATTTAACTTTCAAAGAACAAGTAATTCCTATTCTATAGAGTTTTTCCAGAAAAAGGGAAAGAGAGAATGCTTCTTGGCTCATTTTATAAGATTACTATAACCTTGATTCCAGAACTAGATAAATATAAAATAATATATCCATTTTACTTATGAAGTGTAAGAACAAAGAGTAGATATCTGAATCAAGCTGTTTATTCAAATTACACATAATACATCATAATCAAGTCAGCTTTAAAGTAAAGATGGCTTATCGTAAGAAAATATTTTAACTCAATTCATTGCATTAATGGACTAAAGAAAAAACATCACATGACTATCTCAATAGAATAAAAAATCATGTAATAAAGTTCAGCAAATTTATTTAAAATTCTCTAAACAATAGGAACAGAAGTTTCTTTTCATAACTTGGTAAAGGGAATCTACCAAAAATCTAACCATTAAAAGAAAAAGTATATAAAAGAATGTACACAACAACAAAACATTTAATAGAAAAATTTTGGACATATTTTTTTGAGATTGAGAAGAGTAATGCCAATTTTAGCAACCTCTGTTCATCTAATATCAAAGGTCCTGACTTATCCAATAATACAAAAAAAAGAAATAAAGGTGTATTGTCTAGAAGGAAAGAAATAAAACCATTATTATTTGCAGATTATATAATTATAACAAAACCAACAGACTAATGCTTAGAATGAATTAGGGAAATATTGACCAAACCAAGTTCTCCTTATAAAAATCAGTAGTGTTCACCTACACCAGTAATAACCAAAAAGAAAAAAAAAGGACACGAATTAAAAATAGCAAAAAAACTACAAGGACTTTGTTAAAAAAAAATGTACAACTTGACCAAAATACATAAAAGAAGACATAAGTACCTGGAGATGTATAGTTATCTTTATAGGTGGAAAAACATTGTAAAGATATTAATTCTCCCCAAATTAATAAAATGAATAATTAAATTTTATTAAACATATTTGAGTAGCTTGTCAAAGTTATCCTCAAATATATGCAAAAGAATACATGCCTACAAATAATCACATCATTTATGAATGGGGCAAGCAATGGCAAAGAAATCTTTTATACAAGATATTAAGGTACATTACAAAACCATAATAATAAAAAATAAAAAGTGGTACTGTCACATAAAAACACAAGTGGGATAGAATGGGTTAGAAAACTTAGAAACACACAAAAACAAACTAAATATTTATTAAAACTTGATCTATGATAAATGTATCATCACAAAACAATGAGGAAAGGCCAATTTTTTTTAGTACTTCATTTTTATACAGAACTATAAGTATGCTACCTTATACTTTATACCATATACAAAGGTGGACAATAAAAGAAATTGTGGGGGAAAAACTTTGTTAGTGGCCAAAGAAATGCAAGTTAACAAGATGACATTTTAGATCCACCAGATTAGAGGAGGAAATTATAAATGATATGATAGCCAACTTTGGTAAGGATATGAAGAAATGAGAACCCCCATGCACTCTTGTTAGGCTATAGGCATTTTAGAGAGCAATCTGGCAACATCTAGTAAAGTACCTTATCAATCTTTTGCACTAGATTGCACTTCTGGGTTTAAGCCCAAAGAAACTGCTAAGAGGACAAATACACGGACATTCAATGCAATGTTCTGTGTGGTAGAGAATATTTAGAGGAAGTCTGGTTGACCAATGGATACGTAACATACTTGGACTTCTATGCCACACTTTGAAACAAAGGAGATGAGCAGTTAGCATCATGGATAGATCCTTTAAAAATGGTTTTGAGTGAAGGGGGGGGGGGGAGAAATAGAGTGAAATATTAGCACAATATCATTTATGTAAAATAAAATGACGTACACAAAAGAGTGTGCCCACAGTCCTATGCTCTATGAGTGCCTATTGTGAGGAGCAGAATGTTGGAAGAAAGTTAGGAACAGAGGGAGAAAATAAAGTAGAATAATACAAAACAAAAGGGAGCTTCATTCCAAAGACAATTGTATGCAACAACCTGAGTGTCATGATGGGCTGGGCGGTCTCCACCCAAGTTCAGGAGTGACAGATGAACACCTCCTGAGGAGGGACCCAGCCATACACAATTTTACCTCCACCAACATCCTAAAATGTATAGGCAGTAATGGTGAAGGAAGGCAAAAACAAAAGCAAAACTGGATTATTGAGATGCAGTGGGTCTGTGAGAAGAAACTAAAAAGAGGAAGAGAAAAGGGAAAAAATAATAGGAATAAGTTAGTTTTATGTAGTGCTTTACATGTTTGATTTTATTAGCAAGCCTATAAACTGGTCAGGGTGTCTCTGGAACACTTGAGACAAGCTTTTGGGTGTCCTCTCTGTGAGAGAAAGTCACCAACTTATCTGAAAAAAGCAATGATCATAAAACAACTGATAGAGCCTTTTGTTAGACTCATCTGATATATACAGATCTTGAAATATATATTTAAGCATCTATTAAGAGCTTATTTAAAAATCAAAAATAAAATAAAATAAAAATCCAAATGTTTCTGCATGCCTGTTGTATTTGTTTGCCTAGACTTCTTAAGAGTCTAACTGATATCATTTTGGCCACTATATATTTCTGTGCAGTTTCATTCCCATGCATTTGAAACGTTGGTAAAATCCTATTATATTACTGGTTGCTACTTTGCTCATTTAGACTTATAAACATTAAGTCACTTTTCTCAAACCATTAAATCCTGTATCTAACAGCATGTGGGACTCACCAGAGTAACCCTTTTATGTACAGAGTTCCTGGTACATTTGTAGTTTTGATCAGCTCTCCCTGGTGGCTCTTTCCCAGCCAGCTCAGCATCAGTACACAGCCCGGCATCGCGGAGGCATGGCCAGAAGGTAACAGCCATAGACGAGGAGTCTATTTTGTTAGCCTCCCGTGCAGGTGTTACCATATTTCCCTAGACTTGCATTAGAAAGGGGGTCCACCGTCTGTTATAAGGTCAATTTTTCAATAATTCTATTGAATAATTCTATTCAATAACAACCATAGAATAATATAGTAATATATTATATATTACAGACAATCATAATATAAAATAAAAGTATTTGAATAATAATTCTATTTAAAAATGCTACTAATCACACCCACATGTGCAAATTACCTTAATTGTGCCGCTGGGAAACCCAAAACAGATTTGAGAAAGCATTCAGTATCACACCGGGAGTGACCACAGTTCCATGTGGATCTTTACCTAATTAAGTCCCTCATATGCTCTAGTTTGGATTTTATAGAGCTGGTTACTTGAAGACTCACATGGAAGATCTAATGATCAAGGGGAAATGCTGGAAAGAAGAAAAGGAGAGGAAAACAATAAAGCTTCATCGCCCTGGAAGCCCTTTGCGTCTGTGCGGGCTCCTAGTCTCCCTGCACGCAGGCTTCCCTGAAAACAAGGCAGGGGTGCCCGTGGAGCAGGACCTTGGCAGCTGCACCCAGCGCTGCCCACCGAGCAGCCCTGAGGGACGGGAAGGCGCCTATCTTGCAGCTCTCTCTCCTGCGCCTGCGGGGTGCTGGAGTTTGTCTGACAACAGAGGTGCGACTCTGACACGGTTTAAGATTGGTGGCATAATGGGAAGACAGTGATGCAAGGAGCAAGTGTGAATTAAAAAAAAGAAGTCACTTTTCTCTCTCCTGTAGCTGTAAATAACATCACCCACAATTCCTTACTTCCAAAATTCTAGGCCCAAGTGCTAGGCCATGAGAGTTTGCTATTGAGCTCGGCATGTCAGCATTTTGAAAAACCCTAACTTAACTCTGGTGCCGTGTCACATATAGAATTTTTTTTGATATTTACAACCATAGTAAAACAAAGACTTATATTTTTGATATTTATTTTATATATTTAAATGCCATTTAACAAAGAAAAATCAACCAAAAAATGAGTTTGTGTGTCACCTCTGACACACGTGTCATAGGTTCGCCATCACTGTGCTAGGCCATGAGAGTTTGCTAGAGACTTTTTCTTTTTAAGGACATCATCACCAAAGAGCTGTATTTGCTAAAGACATGATTTTCAAACTCTCCTCCCATGAACAGTTCCCTTGACTACTTCACCTCAAGCCATTCATCTTCCCATATCCTTCCTCCCACCCACCCGCACACAGCAAGCAAGGTTTCTGGGATGTCTAATAGAAGGCAATAGTTATGTGTGTTCTTTCTCCAGGGTGGAGAGATACTTAGAGAAAGAAGTAACCCATGGAAAAACTAATGATTTTGTGGTTGCAAAATATTGGGGCTGAAAATGAAAGCATGCAGGGAAAACTAAATCATAGTCCAGGAAAGGAAGAAGCCTGGTGGTTGCTAATAAAGCTCTGCTTATGAGCAGAGCCTCTCAGCAACTGAGAGAAGCCTGGGGACTTGCTACTCAAACTGTGGTCTGACACCACCTGAGAGCGTGTTACAAATGCAAAATCCCAGGCCTCATCCCAGACCTGAATGAGGACATGCACTGCAATAGACCCACCAGGTAATTTGCATCTGCATTTAGCCTGAGAAGCCCTGAACTGGGACATTTTAATATTTTAGGGTCCCAGTAAATTAATAGATAATAATAAAACCAGGAGGTTTTAATTGTTTGTACTTTACATTGAGTTTACACACACACACACACACACACACACACAACACTAACTACATAAATAATCTAATTTGGAGAGGACATCTAAAGTCTAAAATCTCTGTGAATACCTAGGTCCCGTGACCCCTGATGGAATCTGCAGAGGTAGCACCACCATCCCCCAGCAGCTGTTTGGAACTCAACAGCTCCCCATGCGTCGGGATCACGTCCTAACTCTGAACAACGTTCCTTTAATAGATGGCACCATGCTGCAGCAGGACCATTTGCATCCTTGCCCCCGAGAGAATGTTCTTGGTGCACCGAGTCGTGTTGATGTCTGGCTGAAGCTCAAGCTTAGCCCGATCAGCATCAGAGAACCCCACATGCAGTCTGTGTAAGCAAGAGGAAAATGACCTCCAGGGCCGCCCACTGCAGCAGCACATAAATAAATGGGCAGATGTGTCAATGAGGCACATTAGTCCAGGAGTGCAGCTCTTTGGGGACTGAAGTCCAAAGACAAAGACATTTGTAGTTGCCGGTCAACCTGGAGCATTTCTGCTAATTTTTCTGGATGTGTTTTTGACAGGAGCTTAAGGGCATCTCAATAAATTAAAATGTATTTACATGGCAATGAAGAATTATCTTGACACACAGAGTTATTTAATTACCAAAGTGCTTTGTGTGCTGCTAAAGTTAAGACTATGTCAGCCTTTCTGGGACAAACCTTTATTTTCAGGGCCGTATGGCTCAGCCAGGAATGATCCCCGGGGTTGGAGCTTGTCATTTGTATAAGAGGAGTCTCCTCACTGACCCCCATTTCCATAAACAGCTCTAAACAGATCAGTAATCTCAATGTCAGACATCATGATGAAGTCAGCACGGCCACAGCCAAATGTCCCCCTTCCGGGACGTGGCCTGCCTCTCAGAGGAATTGTAAATGAAGCCATACCCCATTTGCAGTCTTCAAAACATGTCAGGGTTGCTGTCTGTCTGAATGACATTCAGAGAATTTTCTTGAGGCATCAAGAGGTGGGCGTATGTTGCAAGTCTGTGTCCATGCTGGCAGCATCAAAGCAGTTGGTAAACAGTGATCTCATATTACCAGGGACAATTTCCCCTAAGCTATGCACCACCCTGATCCTATTGGAAAGGAGGCCCAGGCTGGAAGGAAGGCACTCTGAGAAGTCGAGGACAAGCACCTGGAAGCTCAGGGTCCAATCCTCAGCACTAAGTTTGGTAGAATTTCTGTCTACTTCCAAGTTCAAAGGTTTGTCATTGATTTTGATCAGAGATAATACTGGTGACAGGTATATTAGCAGTGGTTTGGATCCTCCCTTTAACTAACTCAGGTCAAGGAGGCTCATTGAATAAAAGTGAAATAGGAAAGCCAAACATTACCTATCTTCCTTCTTAGGATGCAAATCAAAATACATTAAAGATTTTGTTTGATGTTGTTACAGACAGTCAGAAGGAACAGACTTGAGTGATTCATGATCAGACCCAACAAGGCTGGTGGTTGAACAGAGAGAGTTCTGCACCAGAAGTCAGAAAACCCGGGTCTCACATCTGATTCAACCCCTTGTGAGCGGTGGGGCCTCACAAAAGTCACTTTACCTCCCCAGCTTTCATTTTCCTCATCAACGTGAGGGGCTGAATTACTAAAGAACGCTGATTCATTCCAATTGTGGGATTCTATTTCATTTATTCCATTTCTGAAAACGATAATTTCTTTTTCATCCATTTCCCCCCATGAAAAGCAGCAATCCTTCCAGCTGATTGAAAGATTCAGCCACTGAACTCTCCCAAATTCATTCCCCTAGGCCCAGACATCTTGACTCTGGTGGTGGGATCTGACATCAGCCGCTGTCCCAATACGCCTCGGCCGACCTGCCGCGGCTACCTACATAAGAGGACTCACTCTGGCTTCGTGAAGGGTTGGAGGAAGAGGTGGTTTGTGCTGAAGCATGACGGCTGCCTCCACTATTACAGACATAAGAAGGTAAATTGAGGGCAGGTGTAAGGGTTGGCATGGTTGAGCTCAAGAAACCCTTGGAAGTGCAGCCGGTCCATTACCAATGCATTGTCTTGCAAGATGGTAGGATTCTGGAAACCGTGGTCTGTTCTGCGATTTTCAAAACTTCTTCAGAGGTTCAGAGCATTGTAATTTATTTTCTCTGCTGCCGCATAAATCGAGGTTGGCATACGTTTCTATCTCATTTATTCCTATTTTCAGTTCCTCTGTGAATACTTCCTTATCAAGCCAAGAAAATAAGAACCAAACTGCATACTTAGTACCTTAGAGAAATCAAGGTGGGCTAGGGCAAAGCACAGCCAACATCCCACTAGACCGCGTGCCTGGGCACTGCTCCCCAGGTTACAGTCACTGCTAGCAGTAACTGGAAGCTGATCCCCCGAGAAAGCCGCCTGGAATACCTTGTTTCATTCCCCAGGTTTCGTTAGCGCAGTGATTTCTAACTATAGGTGAAGGTTGGAATCATCTGGGGAATGTTCTCCAATGATGCAAAGCCAGTCCTCCTCCCAGATGTTTCTCATTCTGTCAGTTAAGGATGTAGCCTGGGCCTGATGGTCTGGGGAAAGCACTTCAGGTGATTCTAGAGAGCAATTCTGAAGAACAACCTGCAGGCTGTGTCTTGTCAGCAGACATATTTTCTTAGCCCTATGCAGTACGGTGTTTAATGATTTTAATCTGATGCAAATATAAAATTCAGAGACTTCATATAGAAATCCCAATTTCCAAATTTGCCTGAAAAATTCCTTAACGACATTTGGTGGAAGCTAAATAGCGCCCCCCTCTCCTAGAGAGCACGGAAACTGTCCATTTCAACAAGGGCCACACTTCCTGTGTCTCCCGCCCGGCTGGCCTCACTCCAACCCACGTTTTCGACCCTTAACAAGTGTTAGAAACATGAGTTTGGGTTGTTTACCTCTTTATGACACAATCTTATTATTTCTGCCTTTATCCACTGCCCTACTTTCTTCATTTTAAGCTTCTTTTTTATTATATATATATATATATATACATACATATATATGTATATGTGTGTATATATATATGTGTGTATATATATATATATCCCATGTTTAAAGGCTGTTAAATTGCATTGTTTACCCATATCTTCAGAAAAAAATCACTTCTACTGTCATGGTAAACAACCTTCTTCCCTATTTATAATGGTCTGGCCCTCTAGCAACTTCAGCGTGAAATTATAGCTAATTTGCCTACAGACATCAGGTGGTCATAATAATCTGGCCACTCAGTGTATACGTATGTATGTATGTATATATATATTTTTTGGATGATCTTAATTCTTTCTGGAACAAAGAAAGGAATCTATCTATATAAAAGGCTAATATGCTAAGTGTCCTTCCCACCTTCCAACCAGTTGCTATGACACACACTGACCACCAGGGGGCGGACGCTCGATACAGGAGCTGCCATGACATGCACAGAGAAACGGCACGGTGTCCACAAAGCAACACTCGGCTTCCTCCAAGTGGGACACAGGTCCCATCACCACCCTGGAGTGACAGCCCACCAAATCGCAGCACCCCATGGCGTAAAATGCAGCCCACAGCCCAGTCCAGCCCGGAAATGGTGGCTGTGGGTGCCAGGTAATGATGTCATGTAGCAATGCCCGGCTTCACCTCCTAGTGATGACTAGCCCCCTTGCAGTTTCTTCAGCCCAGGAACACAGGTGGAAACATTTTACACTTTAACCAAATGTCTGTGAAGCGTTTTCACACACCTCATCTCATTTGATCCTCACAGAAGTCCTGGAGTAGGTAGGTAGGAGACTCGGTGGAATCCTATTTTCCTTTCATTAGCCAGAAAACAGAGATTTAGAAAGTTTAGAAACTTGACCCGACTGAAAAGAAGAAGGAAATGGTGGACCTTGAAAATGACTTCAGGTTTTCTCACTGCGCAGAATATAGTCAAACAGTGCTGCAGTTAAATATTTTACCCTTTGTTCTTCCTGCATGATCTACAATAATAACCTGCTTCATGTTGATATTTACTGCTGTGTTGCTGACAATTACCTGAAAGAGAAGTTGGGGTGCTTCACTGAGCTGGAAAAAGTTTAGCTAAATCAGAAAGCAGGTCTAATTAAGCAAGTTTATTTTATATTTATAAAAGGCTAAGTTGACTCACACATGTGTGATACATATAAAGCTCTTACTGGTGCCAATTGCACACATGTATTTCGATCTGTCATTGTCAATCATAAATTTGGTTGACACTCCTATTATAGAAAAAGGGTGAATAAGGATACTAAAATATTTCTTCTAATTAATTTCCTTTCAATGTGCACAAATTCATGCACCGGACCACTAGTATATCAATAAAGAAATCAACACATATTTTAAAGTGAGGAGTAATTTTGCATATTGAATCCTTGTGAAGACTCTCTGTTCTGTGATTATTTCTCACTTATCTGTGACACAGACTAGGAGGTGTCTGCCTTTCGTGGCTATGTGAGCTGCACAGCTACTTTGGAAAAACTTTGTCTCCCTCCAGTGCAGGAAAATAAGATTCTCTGTAATCAGGATAAGAAATGATGGTTCAGCCTTGTTCTCTGTATTCTGAGTATTAGAGGGGAACAGACCAGGAGTGTCCAATCTGGGTGTGCTTCAGAAGCCCCTGAAGAGTTTTCCAAAGTGCACACGCAAACCGTCTCCTTCTCCCTTACCTCCTGGGTGGGTCCTGGAAACCCGGTGTTCTTTCTTAAGCTTTCAAGGTAGTTAGGATAGACCTGATTTGTAACCTGGCCCAGTCCCACAACAAGGTTTATTTCCATCTATAGTCAGAAGAAAAAAACAGGAGGCAAAAGAAAAGTTTGCCAGTTTTTCCTCCATGGTTCTTTATCCTGAGATTTTGTTCTTTCTACCTCTTGGTGATAATTTTTGCTTTCTCTTATGAAATAGTGACAGCAGTAGATGCTGGCTTTTCTTTAATGGCCTTCCTCAGTAAAATAAATCCATAAGAGTAACCTTTTGTCAAGCACCCCATATTTTAAAATTCCTGGTTCTTGAAAGTCAGAATGGTTCCTGGAGCCAGTGTTGTAGGCCTGGGTTTGCCAGGTGGCAATCACAGGACTGGTGCTGCCTGCAGATGTTATGTTTGGCTTGCACAATATTTTTATAAATTTTTAATTAAATGCATTCAGGTGTAGCATGTACTATCCAATTTGCCATAATCCCTCCTACTCCTCATTACCTTACTCTGAGCCCAGTCATATAAACTACCCACTAGGCCCTGTAGGGATTTGAGTATTTGAATACTGGGGGTAGAATTCATACGAAAAATTAGTTCTGTGGTTGTATAGTGGTAGGAATTAAAATAGATTTGTTTAACTGCTTCTAGTCCTCTTTGGAAAAGAAATGTGGATCTTACAGTAAGTTGGACACAGCTAAGGAAAAACTATTTGAGTAACTGCAGTTGTGACCATCATTGCCACATAAGATGGTGAAATATAAAAACACAGCTTTATTTTGTTTATAAAGGGCCAAAATCAGATCCCTTGTGTGCTACAGATTCCAGAACACATTATGCCTGATCTTTAGAATAGATAGCAATGACTAAGAAGAATTAATGGGGCATAATAAGAACATAACAGAATAAATTAGCAGAAAACTAACTCAGCCATGCAGTATTTATTCATGCAACAAATATGTATTGAGTGCTTTTTATGAGCCAGGCATTACGCTAAGTACTGGGAACACACACACACAAAATAACTGCAGATATTGTACCTGCCCTGTTTGTGCTTACAATTCCATAGGAGAGACTAATATTAAGAAGTGGATTCACAAATAAATATGCAATTATGACCCTGGCCGGGTGGCTCAGTTGGTTGGAGCAATATCCCATATACCAAGGTGGCAGTTTCAATTCCTGGCCAGAGCACATACCTAGGTTGTGAGTTCAATCCCCAGTCAGAGCCCATATGGGAAACAACCAATCAGTGATTCTCTCTCATATAGATATTTTCCCCTCTCTCTCTCTCTCTCTCTCTCTCTCTCTCTCTTTCTAAAATTAATAAAAACATATCCTAGGGTGAGGATTTTAAAAAAATATGCAATTGTGGTTGGTACATAAGTAAAATTACGGAGTAGGTGAAGAGAATTGTAGCAGTCTGGATCCAAGAAATACAATCCCATAGTGATTTAAACAAGTGAAGTTTAATATAGAATATTATTAAACTATGAGAAAAAAATAACTATAGGCTATAAGAAAACTGCATGGTACTAAGGGAGAGTCCCAGAGGAAGGACAAACAGAGAAAGGAAATCCCTCTCTAAGGTTGAGGATTCAGATCTCCTTGGGAAATGCAGTGCAACCACTGGATGGCAGGGCCGCTCACTGGTTTGCTGGGTCAGAGCCACTCTGCAGTCCCAGGGCAAAGAGGAGGCAACCCTTTGGGGCAAGGGAGAGGCAGGGAATCGGAAGCTGGTAGCTGGTACCCGAGTATGTAAAGGGAGTGGGGATGCCGGTGTGGCAGGAGGCCTGCAGCACGAGGTGTCCTGTCGGGAAGGCCTTGTCTAGAAGGCAGTGATGTGGGCAGACAGACCTAGGGGAGAGGGGAAGCGAGCAGAGCTATCAGGCACCGGGCTGGCAGGAGACCTGGAGCAGAGGACGTCCTCCTGGGAAGGGTCACAGGAAGGCGATCACCAGGCCACACTGGGGCTGCAAGGTCTCCAGGGACAGTGTGTTCTTGGGTGCATGGTTGGGACAGAGCACCCCGAAATGTCCACACTCCCCACTACAGACCCACGCAGAGCACCTGGAAAGAGCAGGAGTGCCCCTTCCTCCTGAAATGTTCCTCTACTGCCCTCTACTGAGAAAGCGTAACACCATGCTTACTGCACAGGAGTTCCATCCCTAATTGCAGAGCACACATCGAGGGCTGAACTTGGAGCTGAGAAGCAGTAAGTGGACAACTGGCACGCGAGTAAAACAGAGGGTCTAGTACAGTGATGGCGAACCTATGACACGCGTGTCAGAGGTGACACTCGAACTCATTTTTTTGGTTGATTTTTCTTTGTTAAATGGCATTTAAATATATGAAATAAATATAAAAATATAAGTCTTTGTTTTACTATGGTTGCAAATATCAAAAAATTTCTATATGTGACACGGCACCAGAGTTAAGTTAGGGTTTTTCAAAATGCTGACACGCCGAGCTCAAAAGGTTCACCATCACTGGTCTAGTATAAATTAAGAGAAGGAGTCATATTTAATGAATTTCTTCTTGAGGATGTAATATTTCAACTGAGGCCTGGAGTTTGAATAAACGTTAGCCAGACAGAAAGTTGGGATGAGCATTCTCCAGGCAGAAGAGATAGCATGTGTGAAGTCCCTGAACCAGAAAAAAAGCTTGGAAAGTGTAAGGAACTCAGAGGAAGTCCCCTGTGGCTAGTTCAGAGTACAAGGGGGAGAGCAGGGAAGGCGGGGTCAGGCAACTCTGGACCCTGGGTCAGTGACAGGAGTTTTGTATGCTCTTCTAACTACAATAAAGAGACTCTAAAACAGCGGTTCTCAACCTGTAAGTCGCAACCCCTTTGGCGGTGGAACGACCCTTTCATAGGGGTTGCCTAAGACCATCCTGCATATCAGATATTTACATTACGATTCATAACAGTAGCAACATTACAGTTATGAAGTAGCAACAAAAATAATTTTATGGTTGGGTCATAACATGAGGAACTGTATTTAAAGGGCCAGAAGGTTGAGAACCACTGCTCTAAAACATCTTAGGCAGGGAAGTGTTGTTTTTAAGGTGCAAGATACCAGTATAAATATGAATGCTGTTGAGAGTAGAATCAAGCAGAGAGAGAAAAGTTAAAGGTACAGAAAAAGAGGAATACCTAATGGACACATAAGCCATCTATCCTAAAAGTTGGGTATGTAGTCCATAGGTACCAGCAGAGACACTGAACTTTATGAAGGATAAGACTGAATGTTCAACCAGATTAAAAACAAAAAGACATGTTCTCTGCACACTGTAGCAGAAAAAGGCAGTTTTGTTTTGTTCTGTGAAGCTATGTATGCAAGAACCCACATGTGGGTGTGTGGGGGAGAACCAGGGGCTGGGAGACACTTCACACACTGGGTTTCACAGATGCTCAAAGAAGAAAGCAGTGTTATGCCTTCAATAACTGCCTCTATTCAGGGCTTCTGATGGGCACTGCATATTTCTGTGGCTGTGTTGGAGGAGGAGTGCAAGAGGCTGAACAGCACACAATAGTGTGAGAGTCTTCATTTTGAACAAAGAGTAAAATTTGAAGCATGAAATAAGATTAATTATTTTAGTCATGTGGTCTTGAACCCCTTTTCCAAGTGAGACCTGTTGATGTTTTCCTTTCTTTTATGAAAGGCAAGTGAATGATATGCCTTTCCCAAATTGCCAAGAAGCTAACAATTCACTTTTAAAAGCTGCAAAGCCCTGAAACTAAATGGAGGCTGAGTGAAGTAGAATAGAGTGTGAGCTTTGAAGGCCAACCCAGCTCTACAGACTCCAACCTTAGAATATAATGGTTCCCCTGACCCGCAGGGGATTCCTCCCAGGACACCCACTGAATGCCTGACACCGACACTGAGGGTATTACCTAGCCCTAATCCACTTCTGCAATTCTGCCAGCAATGTAGCAGCAGCAGCAGCACAGGCAGCCTCTCCAATCATTTTTATGTGTTGTTTTTTCAGACCAAACCTAGTTTTGAGTCTGTGTAACCATCCCTTACTTAGTAAATGGCTTGGTGTCACTTGTTTCAGAGATCCCTTGCTGAAATCTCAGTGCTTTCTGGCGCAACACCTTGCCATCAATGAGAACACATTTTTGGTTCATATCTTCCACCCATAAATTTAATGCCTTTTCCATTTTAACTAAGCATTTAAAATGCACTGTGGCTGTAACTTTTTGCAGCTTGAGGTGCAATAGCAAAACTAGCAAGAATTACTTTTTTCGTCTTCACAATTTCATGGCTGGAAGGTTTATTCTTACCACAGATCTTAGCAACCTCACCATAAGATATTTTTCTTTCCTTATTAAGTTGAGAACTTTCACCTTTTCACTTAAAAGAATCACTTTTGTGGTTTCTCTTTGGCATGCCAAATTGACAGTATCCCCACTCCTGTGTTTGGGACATTATTAAATAGAATAAGGGTAATTTGAACACAAGCACATGATTCCACGACAGTCGATCTGATACGAGACAGCTACGAAGTGACTAACAGGCAGAAGTGTCTCCATTGCGGATAGGATAGATGGGCCGGATGGAGCAGGAAGGTAGGAGATCACTCTACTCAGAACAGAGCACGCCCGATTTCAGACTTATAAATTGTTTCATTCTGGAACTTTTATTTAATAGCTTCGGATCTCAGTTGACCACAGATAACTGAAACCGCAGAAAGGGAAACCATAGGTAAAGGGGGACTGGTGTAATTTTATACTACGTCTTTAAGTAAACTAAGAGTTACCAGAAAATGGGTGACTCCTGGGACTTGCCTTAGAATTGACCCAAGAAGCAGAGGAAAACCCGGCCCACAGAATGGGTTTGAACGGGCAGTGTAAGGCATCAATGCAGTTGATTTCTGATGACACCTTATGGCCCTGCTTATTACCGACACGAGTCCAGGTGACCATATGGAGGAGACAGAATGCTGGAGCTCAGGGGAGTGATCTGGCAAGAGCTGTGTTAATCATTTGCATATAGAGTTGGCAACATATGCCTTGAGGTCACCCAGGAAGAATGTTGATTACAAGAGACGAGACCTGAGGTCAGTCTTGAGTATGAGAACAGAGCCAGTCAGAAATCTGGTGCAGGGAAGAGGATCCGGCATTACCGGCTGAATAGGAACAGCCAATGAGACAAGAGGAAAACCGAGGGAGTCTTATGTTCTCATAAGACAGAGATGAATGTCTTTCAAAAAGGTGAGAGTGGCCAATGGTTGTCAAATGCTGCTGTGAAGTAATGGCCCGCTGGATACAAGCCTCTTAGTGGGAGAGTGGACCTCCCTTGCTATAACTGGTCTTGTGTGGAACTTACTTTTTTCCCATCTAAACGCATATTGTCTCAGCCATTCTGAGAGGGGAGGGGAAACTGCCTTGAATGCACAGTTTTGGGGACTAACTTTCTATCTTTCTTACCCCTTTCTAAGGCAACATCTTGGAAAGAGTTGTCTAACACTATCTTCCTCCACTTTCTTTCCTAATCCACTGCAATCAGGAGTCTACTTTCATTATATATGTGGCTGTTGAAATTACAATCATGCCAGATTATTCAGGAAGAGTGTAGGATGAGGAAAACGTTGGTCCATGAACATTTAATGGGACATGATAAGATTCAGGTGAATTGAAGTAGCATATGTAAACTAATAATATAATCAGGGTTGGCACATAGTCTCAAATACTATTTTTTATCCCCTTGACCCACTCTACCCTTTTCTATGCAATCTGCCTGTGGTTACACAGCTAGTCAGTGAGAACAGATTTAAACTCGTATCTGCTTGGCTAAAAAGATCATGTTCTTTCTTTCCATTATGCCCAGCTTCCTTCCAGTACTTCTGTCCCATTTTGTGCCCACCTACCAACCATCTGCCCCCAGAAACCTCAATCCCTGGCCCGTTTCCCAGGTTCACCCCTAGGAGCTTGAACTCACTCTGCTAATCTGCTTCTACTCCAGGAATCGGCCTCCCCTGGATGCCCATCTCATTTGTCCTCACGTCCTCACTGAGTCAGCCCCAGAACAAGATGCAGCACAAAAGAGAGGCGAACGTAAAAACTACGTGAGCTCTGTGAGCATCATTTACTGAATTTACAGGAATGGGGTGAATGCATACCCCACCAATGAAAGAGTGCTTGCGGCACTCAGAAAGCATGGAATGAGTCAGTATGTGCATGTGTCAATATAATAGGGGATCTCTCAGTGTGTGCATGTGTCAATATAATAGGGGATCTCCAAGTTTCCAATAGTTCATTCCCAAGTCTCAATACCTCACCGGAGCCTTACTTTGTCATTTAAGAGATGCCCAGTAGGTGGAGCAGCCTACTCACAGATGGTTTTTCAGGGACGGCCATGGATAGGATTTTGAATCATAAATTTCTTGTTAATTCAGGAGATTGAGAAACAATTGAGACCAACCTCCTCCTTTTCCAAAATACCGAAATGAGGACTAAAGATTATATAATTGACAACAGCATATCCATCACTTAAACTAGCTGGCTGATGTTTGCCTGAAATCCTGTTTATACGATCTATGAATCTCCAACTATGGGTAACATTCCGTAAGAAGGCCATGCCAAGGCACCAAGCAGCGCATTCTGGGTTAGGAGGACGTACGGACACAGAGTGATGTTGTCTGCTGTTAGATGACCTCATTTCTGAGGATGATACCCTGTTGGAGCTATTTGTCCTTATTAATAAGTCCCAATTAAAAAAAAAAAAAGGACACTTTAGAAAGGGAAGAGTACACCCTTCGCCTTTTTTACTTTCTCCCATCACCTGCTGCTGTTTCCCCTACAACAAAATCCCACCTGCAAAGTGCATGTTCAGGGTGTAAAGCAGAAGAAAGCCAATTTCCTGAGCTGGCTTCCTTCCTTGGTGGTCCCAGTACAGTACTTGGAATTCCCAGGGATAAAGGTGGGGCCATGTCCAATTTCACATCCATTCAGTTATCGGCAAAACACTTATTGAAAACTTTCTATAAAAAGAGCTGTAAAAAGAGTAGACAAAGCCAACAGCTCTCCTGGAATTACACTTTACTGTGGGAAGAAACAGGAAAGCCACAAGATAATTCCGGATACTGATAAGGATTTAGAATTGTGAATGCCTGAGGGCGGGGTAGGGTTGAGAGATTATTTTCAAGGAATGGTCAAGGAAGCTTGTCTGAGAAGATAATATTTAAAACACAGATCTGGGAGAATGATTTTGGCAGAGGAAAAAGCTAATACAAAGTCCTGAGCAGAGAGTGTTAAGCTATTTTCAATTAGTACATTCTCCATAAGCATTAGTTCATCAGGTTGCTTTTTTTTTTTTTAATCTGTAATCTTTTACTTTAAAAATCCATAACACATGGTAATATAACAGTTACTCAACGTGGGATGGGTTTGGTCACTGTGTTCTGAATATTTGAAATATTTTATTAAGGAAGATATTCTAGTATAAACAGCTCCAATACGAGTCGTGAGATGTCATGGATGCCGTGTAGCTACAAGAGTGCTTGGGGACCATCACAGGGATGCTTAAATACAGCATGCTTTCATCTAAAAACATAGAAAGCTACTTTTTATGGATGAATTATGTTTCAATTTGCTACCTCCGGATGGGGAAGGTACCAAGTCCCATGGGTCTGAATTTAAAAGACTAAGCAGCTTTATTTTTCCTTCAGGGACCACGGTATCCAGGGTTTACAGTCCAGTGGTTCTCAACCTTCTGGCCCTTTAAATACAGTTCCTCATGTTGTGACCCAACCATAAAATTGTTTTCATTACTACTTCATAACTGTAATGTTGCTACTGCTATGACGTAATGTAAATATCTGATATGCAGGATGGTCTTAGGCGACCCCTGTGAAAGGGTCGTTCGACTGCCAAAGGGGTCGTGACCCACAGGTTGAGAACCGCTGGTTAGATTTCAAAGCAAACAATTTCTCTAAGGAAAGGGGAAACATGAGAGCATTCTGTTGGAATATCTAAATTTAGCAAAGGAAACATGGGCAAAAAAGCCCTGTAAAAGGATAACAATAATTTTAACTGAGCAACTTCATCCCAATAATTTCTAGACCAAAAACCTGTCAGTCACCTCAATGAAAACAATGTCACTGAAATGTGCTTTGAAGGGCAGGCAGATCACTGGAGCAAGTTCTGACATATTCTTGAGAATTAAAAAATGCACGCGCACACACAGAGGAAGGGGGAAGAGGGCCAACGCCCTAAAATAACTTGTCTATAGATTTTTAGCTGCAAGTTTTTTAATCACAAAATCACTCACCTTCTATCCTGAAAGATGTGCTCGCCTCTCCTCTGGATGGGTGGCCCTGGCGCTGGCAGGACAGAGCACTGGTCACAAAGCACTTGAACTTCAAGCCCCAGGGACGGGCATGATGCTGGTGATGTGAGCTGCAGGTTCAGCCGGCACCACCTGGACGCAGGCCGAGAAAGCGGGCTTCCTTCTCCACCGGAGCCTCCGGAGGGCTTTGCCCATCTCGCGGGAGGGATCCTGGGAACCGCCCTCCTTCCACACACCTGCACCTGAGAGTCCTATAACCCGCGTCTCCTCACGTGAGGCTGAGGGCGCACCTGGGAACCATGGGGTTGGTCGGGCCTCCATTGTGGCTGAGCCCATTGAACTTCTGACGCTCCACTGCGGTGACGACGACAACTTCTGGGGACCCTGGAAGCCAGAGTCCGGGTTTAATTCTCCTTTTTCATTCTGAACTTCCACACTTGCTTCATCTGGAGATGCTCCAGGACAAAAGGGCGCCTTGGTCCCGCTGAGGCGATTTTTCTGATGAAACTGGTCAAATTTCTCCTCGATTCCATCCTAACGATCTCTTGCAGAGCCTGGAGGCTATACCCGGCGCTGAAATAGCTTTGGCGAGTGACACTGGCTTCCTAAATATCCCAAGATGATTTCCTTGAACAAGATCAGCTGTGGGCTCAGAGCGGCCTGGGCTCTTTGCACGGGGGGAGGAGTCACTTTGGGGCAGGCATCTTCCTGCTTTAACAGCTCGTTTGCCCAGGTTTTTGAAAGCCTCTTTAAGACACAGTTTTTGTTTTTGCTGAAAGGTCTTCTTGGCCGGTGGTTTTATTAAAACCCTGGGCTGCCGAAACCGGTTTGGCTCAGTGGATAGAGCGTCGGCCTGCGGACTGAAAGGTCCCAGGTTCGATTCCGGTCAAGGGCATGTACCTGGGTTGCGGGCACATCCCCAGTAGGAGATGTGCAGGAGGCAGCTGATCGATGTTTCTAACTCTCTATCTCTCTCCCTTCCTCTCTGTAAAAAGTCAATAAAATATATATATATATATAAAAAAAAAAAACCCTGGGAGCTACTAAGGCTTGCTGGACCCAAACCTGACTCCCACAGGAAATCAGCCCATCAGGGTGTGTTTTGGTTTTTTGTTTGTTTGGTTAGTAACGTATTTTTTAATCTGATCAAATGGTTACCAGTTGCTGTGAGGCACCTTTTACTTTATTTTTTTAAATCTTTATTGTTGAAGGTATTACATATGCCCCCCCCCCGCCCCCACATTGACCTCTCCCAACTCTCCCAGGGTCCCCACCCAGGCCTTCACCCCCTATTGTCTGTGTCCATGGGTTATGCATATATGCATACAAATTCCTTGGTTGAGTTCTTCCCACCCACAAGGGTGCTTCTTAAGTGCTACTTGCTACCTGGTATAAAGAAAATACTGAAGGAGCTAAAGTTTAAATGAGGGAGGGGAAAGGGATGATCCTAGAACACAGCAGCTGTGTCTCCTTTTCCCAGCGGGGAGGTGGGAGGCCACTGAGTCCAGCTGCGTGACAGTATTCATTAGGCTTTCTTCAAAGGTGCAGTATTATTTTTTCTCTGGAAGGTGTAATTTTGTGGGCAGTAATGTATTCTCCCTTAATCGCAAGCGCATTGAGCTCTCTCTCCCCTCGTCCTCTTTCTGGGGACACGATGGGCAGAAAGTTCCATTCGTGAGATTGTGGGTTGGGAGGAGGCGATTTCAACTCCTGCCCAGATTGCAATGAGAACACGGCAAGTGCATTCCTCATGTCTGCTGGTATCTTTGTATTCAATTTAGAAAACCATGGCCAAAAGGCAAGAATAATCTGGACATCTTACTTACCCACCTCCCATCTGTAATTAGGTATTGAGGTGTGTTTTTTTAACTAAACCTTCCATTGACCTGAGCCCAATAAACAAACGAAAGGAGCAGGGTTATTTGGTTGCCTGATACATTTAATGCTTGGTTTTTTTTTTAAGGTTTTATCATCAAAAACTTGAAGAGAAAGCCTATGCCTTTCTTCTTCCACATATTTTTCTAGTAGGCCACACGCCCAATAGTAGCAACAGCAACAGCAGTTACTAGTACAGCCGCAGGGCCTTTGCAAAGATGTTTCTTTTTTCGGAAACCTAACAGCCTTTGCTTAAAGACTATTCAATCACTATTCACACTCTTCAAATGCTTTAACTGAAATGTCAGAGGCTGCATCCGGGTGGAAATTATTTTATGGCTCCATAATACATTATTTTTGTCTGCAATACCCTTATCTCCTTATTCCAATAAAATATCTGCTAAATATCAGCAAAAGGAGAATCAGTCAATTAAAGTTTGTATATTTGTTCTTCACAAGCAATTCTCTAGGTCCAAGTCCACGAATGGACAATTAAGGCCAATTATTCATGAACTGAAGTGCCATTTGCATTTTTCCCTTCAGGATACATTTGTTATCATCACTTACAGGGAGAGTATTTGCTTGCAGATCTGCCCTTTTACCTCAGAACGGAAGATAATGTTTCTATTTAAACTGAGTCATCCTTGTCCTAAATATTGCAGAGTGGCAAGGACTGCCATCTCCTGTTTCCTTGGGCCAAGCATGACAAGACAAACTAGGCTATGGTCCCTACATCTCTGCACTCACTGCCATTTTGTGTGGTGGTCAGATGTGTTTATCACATTGCAGAGAATTCTAATCCTGGATGAGTTGCATAAAATTCTACCCAAGAAATTTTAAAATAAAATGCTTGCAAATGAAGTGCCTGTTCAACGTATGAAAAATGTGTTCTGAAAGCACCGAAGGAACATTTGCAACTTGAACCTTTTCATCAGAAATTGAGAGAACTCAAGGTCAGTTTAATATTAATTCTCCCCCAGCTCTTTCATCTAACAGATATCAAGTTGCATTTGAATCAGTAAAGAGATATGAATTTAGGTCAGTTTAGCCTTCAAAGGATGAATTTCTTGAGAAATATTTTGTATCCATCTATTTAGTCTTAAGTATCACAGGTTATTTTGAGGTAAAAATGACCAAAAACCTGCCTTTTTCATAGAAATGTAAATTCATTTCTGGTAAATTGAAATTGCTCTTGAATAATTTATGGGGACAGAGAATTCATCAGATCTGATAACATCAGTAGCCATGAGAATACCTTGTTCTGTAATGGGTGCTATGGGAACTGGAGAGCTGGAGTTGGTTAACATCAGACTTTCTATCCAGAATCTCATACTGGTTAAAGGCAAGCAACATTTTTAAGGAAAGTAAAGACTTGGTCAAAATGATGTAAGAAGAAACCTTAACGGAAAATTGCTTCACTCTAAACTTGTTCTCTAGTCCTCCCTGCCTGATGCTGATATCCATTCCACTGCAGTTCCCAGTCAATATACTAGTTACTAGTACAAGGCCTCCTCTCTTAATAGCACCACCCTCTCCTCCTTTTCATTAGATGGGGTAAGGAAAACCTCCAATTCATTACTGATAAACTCCCTATTTCTTCTACTCAAATATTAAAATTCTTTCCCCCCCTCTTTTAGACCTGCTGCTGAATCTAACTACCTTGAATCCCACCTGAAATTAAAAAATGTATAATCAGGGGACTCTCCCAAAAATTCATGTTTAGTCTTCTTGTTCGTTCATTTAAAATGCTATATTGGTCATCTTTTGTGTGCAAAGGACACAGCTAATCATTAATTTAGAAGCTAAGTTGAATAAGACAAAGTTCCTATTTTTAGCATGGGTAGAATTTCTGCACATATAATGTGGGAAAGAAAATTCCAGATGGAAGCAACAGCCTGAGGAAAGTCTGGACTAGAATGTGTTGGAACCCCCAAGTGGGCCAATTTGACTGCATGACGGGGTACATGGAGAAGACCAATGGAGACTTTGATTATAAAGATAGAACAAAGCCAAATGCTAATTAACCTTAAATTCAGAATAAAAAGCTATACCCTATTTGGGAGGCAATGAAGAACCACTGAATGGTTTTGAACCTCAGACGCATAACTGAAAGATAAAGGAAGTTTTTTCTATTTTATGAGCCTTCCTTGATACATCTTCAGAATGCCAATTCTTCTGTAGCCAAGCATAATCTCAATCTCCATTTGTCTGTTTGTTTGTTTGTTTCTTAAAGATTTATTTCTATGCTAAATAAAATGCTGTACTCTTCCTGGATCTAGTTAGTTTGTTGTTGCTGCATACCAGAAGCCAGCAACTTTTAAAGGTGAATGCCAAGTCTCCACTGATTCACTTCCTTATAAGTGGTAGCAGGAGATGAGAGAGGAATTTCCTTCTGGGAAATTAATGCTGCATAAAGCACGTGGACAAACCTATTGACTGTCCAATGATGTGGAGAGAGAGGGCAGGAAGGAAATTGTTGACCAGAAAATAGACAAGAGGGCATTTTCGGGTACAACAAGTGCATCAAGCATGAGTTTCCTCTAGAAATGACTCTGACTGCTCCCACTGAGTGATCTTGTGTGTTAAGAATCTTGGCGCATGTGCATAAATTGATAACCTCTGTTACATAACTTCTCAAAGGGCATAGGCTTAGGCCACACACTGAAAATGAAAGCACAGTAAATATTTTCTTTGCTGACATTGTGATGAAACTAGAATAATTTTAACAGATTTTGTTTTTGTGAAAGTTCCTTCCAATTTACCTCATTTCCTATGACTAAGAGATGGCACTGGTGATAGAGAAAAAATACTATGTATACTGTAGAACTTTGTGGAGGGTTCCATGTGGGTTTTTTGTTGTTGTTGTTGTTGTTGTTAGGCTTTCTCCTCTTTTAACTTACATATTAAATGACAAGTGAAAATATAGTTTTCTAGAAGATTGTACACAGAATTTTCATCAATAGTTTCTCCCATTGTTGGAAGTAAATAATAAGATTTTGGGGGCTGTATTTGAACATCTGTAACTTGACATTTTCATAAATAATCAAGGACACAGGAATATGAGGTTTGGTCAGTGGATTGGAGCAGCAGATGCAAGGATGAGTGGTATGACAAAAGGTAGACTGAGAATTCAGAGACCAAAAGTGTCAAGGGATTAGAGTGGGCCATAGCATCTGCAAAGCAAAACTAAAGTGAAAAATGCTCACTGTCTGGCCACTGGGACGTCACTGTTTCAATAAGGAAAGCACCAGGGGTGCTTTACCTGAGCCCTGTGCCCAGGAAGACATGAAGGAGGATAAATGTCACAGAAAAGGTGAACAATCATATAGTATTTAAACACAAATTATTAAAAAGGTACAAGTGATATGACATATTACATTTGGAAAAAAATAAGATTATGAGAATTAGGGTGAACAAACTAATGGTGTTCCCTGGTGGTATTCAAAGAGTCCATGGCAAAAAAGAAAAAAAAAATTAGAGAACAATGTATAAGCTATTCATAACTAAATTATTTTCATTTTAATGGTTTGTCCTTTCTTCTGCAATTACATTCTTCTTAATTTTCTGATGTTAAATTGTCTTTTCTTTTTAAAATACAAGTAATAGATGGCAGTCTTTTCTTAAACAAAAAAAAAAATTTTTAAGAATTGAAAAGTATATCCAATCTTCCCAACTTATGTTAATTTTCCACTTTTAGAATGGGTAGTTCAGACCAGTGATCCCTGAACCTACTTATTACATATATCTTTCTGAAAAATTTTAGCACACATCCCTAGCATATAGGACTTTATAAAGTACCTTCATATGCTTCTCTAAAATATATATTGGTATTATTAAACTTACACAAAAATATAAATTTAAAAGGATGAAATAAACATTAAAACTTACTTATTTATTAAAGATTCAAAAGACACTTTATGTTCTCTCTCATTTTAAAAATATTGTTGAGATTCCCTTATTTGATACATCTGATTTTTTTTGATTTTTTAAAAATATATTTTATTGATTTTTTACAGAGAGGAAGGGAGAGAGATAGAGAGTTAGAAACATCGATGAGAGAGAAACATCGATCAGCTGCCTCCTGCACACCCCGCACTGGGGATGTCCCCGCAACCAAGGTACATGCCCTTGACCAGAATCGAACCTGGGACCCTTCAGTTCGCAGGCCGACGCTCTATCCACTGAGCCAAACCGGTCAGGGCTGATACATCTGATTTTTTTAAAATCTTAGTATAACACTTTGTGAGACAGGAATTCAGTTTATTTTTCCACAGAGTTTTAGTGGCTGCCATAAGTTAACTGCACACTTTACAAAGACAGCAGAGATCCAAACGGAAAAGGGCCTTATTGGCTGTACTTTCCAAATTATGATACTCATTTTTCAGTCCCATCCACCAATTATGCAAAAGCTTTTCCTTTAAATTTGGCTAGTAAATTTCCATCTGCCCTGATGTCAGTCATTCATCCATGCAAACTAACTGGGCAGTGTTGCATTCTCCTATTTTTAACAAATGGATTCAGAACATCTTATTTGGACATTTTTAAAATTCCAAGTGCCTTAAATGTGGAGCTATGAGTTTTATAGGTGAAACCCACTGTTTGTGGCAACTAAATCATTACTAAGAACAGCATTCCCCAAATGCTTTTTTCATGAGTTTCTTTCAAAAGCAGTTCCTTTCTCATCCATTATTAAAATGTGACCTTTACCTTGAAGAGACAGATCAAGTCTGCTTATTTTATATATATATATATCTGCTAGGTAACACACTACTGATAGCTACTTGTCATCGCCAAAAAGGTCAGCAAACCTAGCTCATGAGGGCTTTGTTTTGTTTGATTTTGTTTATAAACATAACCAGCAAACCTCTGTGTTGTGGAAAAGATTTTCATGGCCATTGCCTCATATCCTTAGAAAGTATTCTAAAGATATTTTTAAATATAAGGTAATATAATGTGTATCCCTCTTACCCATATGTTAATTTCACATTGCACTATGCTGACACATAGCGTGGCTGAGCAGTCAACACTTCCGAGTGTGGAACTCCCGCTCTGCCCTTGAGAGGTGGAGTCTTGGTCCAGGTCCCTCACTTGTAACTGCTGGAAATGCAGGCTACATGATGATGCCTGGGAGATACAGTCAATGTTTATAAAGCTTGCTTTATCATCATGCTTGTAGATAAAAGTCTAAAAATAGAAGTTCTATTATTTTCTTCTTGCATCTCCATCTCTGAGGTGTACATACAATGAATACCAAGGCCTTAGTTGATTTGGATGTTGTGCTTTTTTATTTTTTGAATTGACTGTCAAAGATCAGTAATTTTAATGGCAAAGATTATTAATTAACATTTTCAGCTGTCTTTATGGACATAGTGGTATATTATATAAAGTGTGGTGTCCACGAATTCTTTAAGTTTTCCAAGAACAAGTTAAAAGTGTAAGGACATGAAGCCTAGAAAAATAACTCTGGATAAATTAAAATAAAGAATTCCTTTTTAATGAACAGTGTTAAAACAAATTCTTAAAAAAAAAATCTTTCTCTCCACATCTTTTCTAAAATATTAAACTGCCTGAGATGAAAGGAAATCTGTATAACATGTGTTGGAGCCAGACTTTCTTGCTAATCTTTGAACACACAGCTTCTGTGCCTGCGTTTTCACAATAAGAACCTAGGCACAGCCTTTCCTGGTTCCCTAACGATTGCATTCTCCCTTCAACTAAAAGATGCATTTGATTTCTATTACTACCACCTTTATCAGGATCTTGTGATTATTACTCAAGTGATCAACGAATGGAAATTAAACACAAACAGAAATTTAATTGAGGATTACTAAAAATTATAAATAGCCTGAAACAAATATCCAAGGAATAAAATAATGAAAACATTAGCCTTTAACTTTTTGTTATAATTAATTTTTCACTAAATTGTTAGTTTAAAATTAGCAGATTACAACAAAACACTATAAAAGGATAATCAAATGAAATTAGTATCATTGGGCCATATAAATTTACCAATAAATAACAAGTTGCCAGAAATATTAAACAATACTTTCATATTTGCAAAGGTATATATATTCTTATGGTGACTATTGATTAAATAATTAACACACCACCTATTATATTCATTGTTACAAAGACAAATTTCAAAAATACATTCAATTCTCATTATTCTCAGTATTAGATTCTATAAAGTAACTGCAAATGCTGAATTCATGAATACTGAACCACTTCTCCTAGGAGAAACACAAGGTTAGGTTCCTGCAGGCCTCTGATCACAGCATTTTCATCAGCTAATCAATACATCATCTTATTTTATATGTGTTTCTTTTTAAATATACTTTAATATATTATTGATTCATTGACATTGGACTCACGGCTCTAGCATTATAACTCATGCTTGAACGAAACTTATTTGCATGCAGATATTTTCTCCATGAGGTACATCACAGTCTTCTTGCCCTTAGGAACACTAGCCAGCAATTCAACATTCTCTTTGGAGACCATTTTAAAAAGTGAAATTGCCAGCTCAAAAAAACATAAAAATACAAAGAATGTGGCAATAAATAGACCAGGAGAAGGGCCCTTGTTTACAAAGTAAGAGCTGAAATGAGAAGAAAGAGCATTGCTTTGTTTGGCCTCAGCTGAGAACATGGGCATTAGACAACTCGATTTTTTTGAAACTTTACATGTGTCCATGAATGACCATGAAAGTGCTACAAGTATTGATCTGGGGTTACAAATAAATTTTAGCAAGCAGGTGGATTCACACATACAGAATCCATGAATAATGAGGACCATCTGTTCCTTATAAAACTTAAAATACTAAGTTAATGGAATAAGGAAGCAAAATATGAAAAATCATTCTTTTTTTCATTGTCAAGTCTTATTTAAAAATGGGGGGAAAGTATTGCAGTGAAAATGACAAAAGACTCTTTTAAGAGTTTTATTATGAACAAAATAAGACCCTGTTAAGCACCTAAACTTTTAATTACAACAAACCACTAAGGTTGTTAACACTGTTATGCCCATTTACAGATGAGGAAACTGAGGCTTAGAAAAGAAAGCAGCCCTGACCAGTGTGGCTCAGTTGGTTGAGCGTCATCCCATGCAGCAAAATGTCACCGGTTCGATTCCCCAGCAGGGCACATGCCTGGGTTGCAGGCTCTATCCCCAGTAAAAAGTGTGCAGGAGGCGGACTATTGATGTTTCTCTTTCACATTGATGTTTCTCTCTTTCTGTCTCCCTCTCCCTTCCTCTCTCTCTAATAAATAAATAAATAAATAAATAAATAAATAAATAAACGAATGAATAAATTTTTTAAAAAAAGAAAGAAAAGCATATTTCCCAAGCTCACCCAGCTATTAATTGGCTGAGCTAGTACTCAATGTAAGCTCAAAGGTCAGAGTGCTCCTACAACTCTAGGAAATACGGCTTTCCTAAATTTAATTCTAGGCTCTCATTTTGAAATCAGTTGATAAAGTTACCACAATGCCATTTTTTAGCTAGAATGTAGTTGCTTTTTTTAAAGTTTTTCCTTTGTTCATGTTCTTGTAAACATTCTATCTAAATCATTCATCTTAACCATGCACAGTCATTCTGTTGACATTCTTGTAAACTCCATGGAACATAAAAGAGCAAACTGTAACCTTTCAGATAACACAATCCTGTTTTTTTTGCATTTGTTCAGGAATACACTCTTTTGTACACAAGCTTACAGTACTTTCCCAGGAAGGAGGAAATGTGTTCTTTCAGGAACACAGATGGTAAATACTTGTCGCACCTTAAAAATACTGCTAACTCTTCTTTATATTTTGTTATAAATAATAGGGAATGCTGTCATTTTGTTTAACAAGTTTCAGTTATTTCTTACTATACACAGAACAAAGTAAAACTCCTCAGCCTGGCATTTAGAGTCCACATGAGTCCGACTTCCTCCATAGCATTCCTCGATGCTTACTCTGCTCCATCCAACCCATTCAATTTGCGGCCACTTCAAACACCTTTTCCCTCCAACTCCTGGGTCATTCTTTACACCATTCCTTCTACTTGTCTCTCTTACTTCCCAATACCTAGACGCAAAAATATGGTCCCCACTATACCACCTCAGTGTCTCCGGGTCACAATTAGTTTATTCCACCTTCATAGCTCCTATATGTCCTTGTCTTTAAGAAAGTGACTACACATCATAGGTGCCCAACATATGTTAGTCAAACTGAAACGAAAGAGCCATGAATATCTACGACATAGGCATATCTGTTAGGACATCTTTTACAAAGGACAGCTGAGAAATCATTGCTAATTCTTGTTGGGAAATGATTGAACTTTACATGGGGAGAGACTAGCTCTGGGTATTTGGTAATCAATCAATAAATCAACATTTTAATATAGCTCTTTGTTTTTGTTAGCTTTCTCTACATCTTCCTTACTGCCTGTACTACCCATAGATTTTGGTCAATCCAAATCTTGGGCTAGTGAGATCTAGACCACATCAAGAACTCTCTTCTGATCTGTAAGGGAAGCAGGGATAAGTTTAATTTATTATGCTCTTGGGAACAACATATATGTGCCTATATCCTAGCAATTAATTCACAGTGTGAGAATGAAGAGTGACTAATAGCACCTTCTCCATGAAGTGGGGAGATGCTTCTGGATTATGTAAGAGGGTCCAATGTCATTACAAGGATTCCTATTAGAGGGAGGCAGCAGAGTCAGACTCAGTAAAGCAGATGTGACAAAAGAAGCAGAGATCAAAATAGGGAGGGGCCACCAGGCTAGGAATACAAGCAGCCTCTAAAGCTGGGGAAGGGGAGGAAACCATTCTCCCCTCCAACCTCTAAAAGGAAGGCAGCCCTGCCAACACCCTGATTTTAGCCCAGTAAACATGATTTCAGACTTTGGGCTTTCAGATCTATAAGAGAATACATTTATGTTACGTTAAGCCACTAAGTGTGTGGTAACTTGCTACAGCAGCAATAGGAAACTAATACAATGCCATGGCTTCTGAGTGGAGAATGGGTTGGAGGGGGATCAGAGGTGGAACTGGGAGGCCAGCTGAGATGCTATTACAACAATCCAGACAAAGTAGGTCTGTCCAAGCGGAATGGTGGCTGCATAGACCTGAGCTAAAGAAACAAACTGGGGATCTATTTTGGAGGTAAGGCTGACAGGACTGGCCAAATTCCCATAGCTCCTAAACCACTCTTTGTCTTGGCAGAAGCTGGAACCCCTGGGTACTATTTGGCACGCTAGAGTCATCAGTCTTAGAAAGTAAGTGCTGCTTTACTAGGTGACTGATTTGACAAATAAATAATTTACTCACCACCGGAAACATCCAGCCAATGGGAGAAAAAAACCAGCTCACAGCCCGGACTAAACAAGTTTCAAGGCAAACTCTTGGGTTCTGTACTGTCGTAAGGAATGGAAAAGCAAGGTCAGAGAGAGCAGCAGGCACAAAAGCAGATGCCTTCCAGGGGAAAACTGTGCTGTGGTCTAACCCCAGGCTCTGCAGAATTTCCTCTTTACAAGAAGAAAAGTTCTTTTCTCCACCATGGAAAAGAGAAGGAAAGTAATAGCCTTTTCACCCCAGTACTATTTGTCAGACCTCCAGTCCATGCCTCCTGCGGGCCAGGACCCCACCTGGCTGATTGCAGTGAGGCCTTCCTAGAGGCAAGATGCCAAGCTGTGGCCTCTGCCCACAGTGCCCTCGCTGCAGCCCAGGCTGTCTGAAAGGCTAGCTTGAGCACTGAAGGCCCAGGGAAGGGGGACATCCCTCAGGAGACCAGCAATGCTGCCCTGTCACACAATAGACATGTTCATCTCGGGGAGAAGACTAACAGAAGCTCTCCCTCCACCAAGCCTCCAGGACCTTGACTGCAGGATTTCCCTAAAATCACCTCCCCAAACTAGCCCCACCATCCCACATCATCACGCCTTTTCCTATCAGTACCGAGTTCATCTCAGCTTCCCGAGGACGCAGCTGACCCAGCAGACAGGTCTCAGGGCTGCAGCGTGACTCTTATTTACCCCACAGTCTGCATCGTTGTGCGTTGTCCTGTGTGTGCCACGCACTGCCCTTTCCTCCAACACACTCTGATTTTCTAACTCTCCCTAGAAATGAAACCACTTGTCATCACAACACAGAGGCGCCCCAACCCAGGGTTTTGCACTGTTGAGAGGGGAGGGGAGCATCCTCATTATCACGTTAGCAGCGGGATTGCCAGTGCTGATCCCTGAGGCTCAGAGCCTCCCACGAGGAGCTCTTCTCCACAAGGGAAGAGGGAGTTAGTTGTGCGAACAAGGTTCAGAAGGCTGTGCGCCCTCTCTCCCTGCCTGGCTCCAAATCCCCCAGTCTCCTGCATAATTGCCCTGTCCTCCAGCGTTTGGAGATCATTTGCAGCTCTAGTCTCTTTTGTTTGTTTGTTTGTTTTGTTTTATTAAGGTATTACATATGTGTCCTTATCCCCCCATTGCACTCCTCTCCCCCCCCCCCACTCATGCCCTCACCCCCCTGGTGTCTGTGTCCATTGGTTAGGCTTATATGCATGCATACAAGTCCTTTGGTTGATCTCTTCCCCTTACCCCCACCCTCCCCTACCTTCCCTCTGAGGTTTGATGGTCTGATCGATGCTTCTCTGTCTCTGGATCTGTTTTTGTTCATCAGTTATGTTGTTCATTATAATCCACAAATGAGTGAGATCATGTGGTATTTATCTTTCTCTGACTCACTTATTTCGCTTAGCATAATGCTCTCCAGCTCCATCCATGCTGTTGCAAATGGTAGGAGTTCCTTCCTTTTTACAGCAGCATAGTATTCCATTGTATAGACGTATCTCCATAAGGGTTTAATCTCTAGCATTTACAGGGAACTCATACAATTTAACAAAAGGAAGATAAACAACCCAATCAAAAAATGGGAATTGGACCTAAATAGATACTTTTCGAAAGAGGACATAAGGAAGGCCAAGAGACATATGAAAACATGCTCAAAGTCACTAATCATCCGAGAGATGCAAATCAAAATGACAATGAGGTACCATCTCACACCTGTCAGAATAGCTATCATCAACAAATCAACAAATGACAAATGCTGGTGAGGATGTGGAGAAAAAGGAACCCCCTGCACTGCTGGTGGGAATGCAGACTGGTACAGCCACTGTGGAGAACAGTATGGAGTTTCCTCAAAAAACTGAAAATGGAACTTCCATTTGACCAAGTGACCCCACTTCTAGGAATATATCCCAAGAAACTAGAAACACCAATCAGAAAGGATATATGCACCCCTATGTTCATAGCAGCACAATTTACAATAGCTAAGATTTGGAATCAGCCTAAGTGCCCATCAGCAGATGAGTGGATTAGAAAACTGTGGTACATCTACACAATGGAATACAGCTCCAGTCTCTTATCCTAGAGCTTATGCAGCCTCATCTCAACCCAGCTGAGCTGGTCACAGGCCTAGTGTTCTTACCCAGGACAATCAGAACAGATCACTCTACCATTTTTTAAGGCACACCATTTTGACTTAATGGTCCCATTTCTGCCCCAAACCTCTCACTCTCTAGATTAATAACTCACTTGACCTTTTCACATCCCCCAGATACCCAAAATGTTTTATGGGCACCTCCATTTTTATTGATAAGGAAAATCAAAGTGCTTTTTATTAATGAGGAAAATCAAAATGCTTTGCTGAAAGAATAACACAGATGCCCCGTGCTCATAGGAAGGTGCCCTCCAGCTCTGGTCCCTCCCATCAGAACCAGACCTCATTCCTGGCCTCTATTTTGGGAAGCTTTTCATCCCACAGGCCACAAAGGCAGCCAGTTCCCCGAAGAGAACGGCACTGTGAAGAACACAGAGGTCACACTGGATACCGTGTGCTGCTAGTTGATTACGCCCTTTTCCAAGTCCGTCCTTGGTACAGACGCAGTGAATGCCTGTGATTCTCATTCCGGCAATTAGTTTTGATCTCTCTCAGGCTTAATGCTGTGTCCAGTTGTTCTGAAAGAGAAAAGAAATGCTCTCTGCCTCTGCACCATTTATTTTTATATCTGCATTCAATGAAGACTTATTGAAGCTGAGGTCTCTCCCAGGCATTGTGAAGGATAAGAATGAATCATTCCCCACCTTCAAGAAGCTAGTAGCATAGAAGAGAGAAAATGTGTACCCAGTATATGACATACAATATACTCCAGTGTTTGAGGGAGAGAAAGGGCCCTTCCTTTTTTCAACAGATAGATGCTGAGCATGGTTTAAGGCAGGGGGATAGGGAAGTGAAGAAGGCAAAAGAGGTCTTTCCCTTCATGGGGAGAGATGATCATTAAACCAATAAAAAAAGTTAAATATACAAAGTTAATTTAAAAAGTGACCAATACAATTACTACAAGAGGAATGGGATAGGATGGGATGGAGGTCAGCTTAGAGCAGGTATTCAATGGACCTACCTGGAAGGTGAGCTTCTTCCTGAAAGACGAGCGGGTCCCAGCTGTACAGGCCTAGGAAAGGGAGGAAACAGGTGCCAAGGCCAGGAGGTGGGCACAGACGGGGCGGGGGGAGGGGGCTTTAGGAGAGAAGTTAAATTGGTGTTTTACAAACACAATGGCATCAGAAAAGGCACAGAACTGGGAAAGCATGAACTGCATTCCCTTGGCAGCAAGCATGGATTTGAATCAAGGTAAGGTGAAGCCTGCAGGCAGGGTGCAGTGAGACTATTTACGGAGCCCCCAGGGCCACGCTGTCTTTGTGAGCAGGAGCGCAGTCTCTGGCTTGATAAGAATGTGTTTTAGGAAGATTTCTCTGGCCTTCGTGGGAACTAGCTTTTCCTTTGACAAACAAATATCCCTCTGTGCTTGTCGAAGCTTCCTATTTCCTGGTAAATATTCATCTTCATGCCTAGGTTTCTTGTAAGAGGCTGGGCTATAAAGCAGTTTTAAGTGTGCTGGCAATATAATTTGTGGGGCCCAGCGCAAAATGAAAATGCCGGCCCTTTGTTCAAAATGCAGTGCAAAAGCTTTTTCCTTTCTCCAGCCATCTCTGTCACAGCTAGTCATGGTGTTTTGTGTCTGTTACTTAATACACCATAACTCCCTCAGGATGTTCATGGGGGCAAGTGCAGCTGGTCACAGGCACCAAATGCCCCCCCGCCCCATCCCCTGCACCCTCTGGAACCCACACCCCGCGCCCTGCAGCAGGGGAAGGAAACAGTGGTCACTGAGTGGGACGCCCACACTCTGACCACAGAACAGAGACAGAAGTGGAACCACACACAATCCAAGGCTCCCCACCCCCGGCACATGCTCCATTGTTCTCCTATTTCACATACAACACACAACTCAAAGGTACAATCATTAAGAATTTCACGATGCGAATTGCATCCTTCTGCATTTGGGGCTTTGGCACATGTGAAGCCCGCCTTAGTTTGAGGCCTGATGAGAAGGTAACTGCATCTCAACATGGATTGAGGTGATGAAATTAAAGCCACTTGGTACTCAGCTGGACATCACTAGTTATCTTGCAACCTTAGCTGGAAATGTAGACCTTGTCCTTGAGCTGGGAAGGGATAAAAGGACAGTGGTCAGGCTCACATTTCAAAGGTGAAGGCCTAACCAGCTTGTTTCTGACCACACTCCCCTTTCAGCCTGTTCAAATCCATCAAATGGTCGTTTATGGATTGCTCACTATGTGTGAGGAATGCACCACACTGCCCTGTGCCCTCTGGGATTACAATATGAGAGAATTGCATTTTATGCAAAGAATGTTTTCTCAAGAACTGATGGAATCCAAGAAGAGTCTTGACAGAGAACGGCAGGTACTTCTAGTTACCAGGTGAAGAAGTACTGCCTTGTGGTAATAGAGTGAAAAGAATTCTTTTGGCCCATATGTTTTGGAATTCTTGTTCATTTTTTATTTAATTTGGGAGTATATCTGATTTTGTGCCTAATGTTTGCATAATACGATTGCAAATTTGCATAATTCAAATTGTCATAAAAGGACCTACACAGTTCCTAAAGGCATATTGTTGGAATTAAACTAAAATATATAAAGCATCTAAGCAACCTTGGAAACAAACAGGAAGAAAATTAAAGGTAGTCATTCTTATTGTTGTTATATTCAATAATATTCCCAATAAATCACAGTATCCAATCCCAAAGAATAGTGTCTCTAGGCTATAAAGTTGGAACATTTTTTTTATCAGTATGAGTAGAATAAAAGTAGAGCACGTAGAGTTAAAACATTTCATAGGAAAATACCGTTTAGCATTGAGGTTCTAAGTGTTTTTCCTCTGAAGGGAAAATTAATACCCAGTTAATTCTTTTGTTTCTGTGCTAATGAGGAACAGAGTAGCACATCAAACCTACACATCATCCCAAAGCTTTCATCTAATCAGTGATTAGGATACATCTTCCATGATGTTATTTTTCTTTGTCCTCACCATGGGGGAAGGATTAGAGATCAATGAGGTCTCTGAATGAAAGGCCAACAGTGGTAGAAGCATTCTGCAAGGTCATTCTCTGAACAGCTAGTGAGTAAGGTACCCCCTGAGCATCAGAGCAGGGCCAGGGCACCAGCGTTCAGGGCACCCAGCACCATCCTTACGCAATCCGATGGCAGGCTTCCCTTTGGCTCTGGCCATTGTCATCATTGTCATCTGTCCTGCGTAGCATGTCCTCCAGAGCCAGTCTTTTATCTTGGTGGGACCTTGAAGATCAAAAGAGGCCCAAAGTCACCAGACAAGTAGCCTTCACACAATCCCAGGGACAGGAAAATTTTTATGAACACAACTAGGGAGACTTATCTCTGGAGAGGTCATGTCACTGCTCTGAAGAAATACAATAAAACACTAGAAACTGATGCTGGATTCCAGGACTCTGGGCTCCTTAACAGTTGTCCACCCACTATTTCCTCTGGATGCAGCACTGTCTTAGCTACTATCTGGGAAAAACGCAATGTCTCCTCAGATGGAGCTTGTCTGTACCCTGGTCCATTATACCTACACAAAATAGTCCATCTAACAATAGACTGAGAGCACCTTTTCTGGATTTCATAGACTGGGACCCAGGCTTCAACCCTGGAAATCTGCAACCTGGGCAATTCAGTGGAGTTTTCTAAGCCTTAGAAAACTATAGGATGGGGCTAATAACAGCCCTGACCCCCCAAGGTGAAGGCAAACATGATATGCCTTTATGAAATAAATCTGATTTCATAATGACAGTCTCGTGTTGTGGTTAGGTGAACCTTGGTTCACATCCTAGCTTTACCACCTATTAGCTGTGTTTCCTTGGTCAAATTACTTAACCTCATGGGCCCCCCCTCCCCACTTCCTTGTTTGTAGAAGGAAAATAATGTAACCCTCATGGTGAGATCATTTTATAACCATGCCCAAATCAACAAGGAGTATTAAGACATCTTTCTGGACATGTAGAAACAGGACGAATCTGCTGCCGTTTTAATCTTCACTCAAGACTAAGGCTAAACAGCATTCAGAAATCACCTACACTATATTTACCTGTATGCTGATGAAATTTCTTTTCCTTTTTTCAAAGGTCTGAGTCATTCCGTTTTCTTGAGGTTAGCCAGAGAGGGTTTGCTAGAAACTTCCAGTAAACTCTATGGACATGACGCAGCAACTACTAAAAGAGGGTTAGGTTTTCTGACCCTTTCTATCACCGCCCTGGGGTTTCACTGTGGATCACAGGATGGGTTATCTCACTGGAGGCAGGTTCAGAAGAAAGGCTTCCCTTTATCATTTACTACAAATACTAAACCAGCGGGCAGCTATGCTTTTCAGATGCACAGAGAGATTTCTCACAGGAACATGACACATATTATATGTCCTCTCCCTCATTTGTACCTGTCATTTATCTCCTAAAAGGGGTATGCCCTGACCTCATAATCTCTTACTTAAGAACAAGAGACTATCGTTCCACTTTGCTAATTTCATTTGGTTCCAAAGAAAAATAAGAAAAGTTTTTATTATATGGTGACTCTTGGGGGAGCACCTAGACCCATAAAGAGAGTATTTGATGGAGTATCTCCCACAGGAGATGATTAAAAGTGCACACCATAGTGCAGAACTCAATCTCAATAAATATCAGGAAAAAAACCCCACATGAATCACTATATAATTCAGCACTCAATTATATGGCACAGGCGTGCTTTGTAGGAACTTCACTACTACAGTTAAGCTTTCCCTGGCTTCCCCCCATAATTCCAAATTAATATTTCTTGTCTTGTGTGTCAATTTGTGCATCAGCTCTTTCTCCAAGCCTTTGAACCCGAAAGCCACGCTGGCTGTGGCCTTTCACAATTGCAGACATTTTAATTTAAGTTAAATTAATTTAAACAGAAGAAGTTTAATATAAAGAACTATTAACCAATGATAGAAAAGTAATTATAAAAATAAAGAAAAGAGAACTCTGGAAGGTATCTTAGAGCAAAGAGGAAGAGCAACCACAGAAGCACAAGTTTGAGAGTAGAGGTTCAGACCTCATTGGAGGGGTTGGTTGCAGCCGCTGAATGATGGAGGATTTTGCTGGGTTGCCTGGGCCAGAGCTGGTCCACAGTCTCTGGACAAGTAGGTACAACCTGCTGTACCTCAGGTGATCCAAGACTGCTGTACAGGTGTGCAATGAGTCAGGAGTACGGAGGGCATCGGGTACTACTGTAGGTGGGAGGTCTAGAGAGTATAGTGTCTGCATTGGCACAGACACAAAAACTACTGTCCACCATGTAGGTGAACCAAGGCCAGGCACACAGAGGCCTTTGGATGCTGGGCGCTGGGGTGCCACAGTGCATGCTGTTAGAACAGGGAACTGGAGAGGTCTCCCTCATGAGAACCTCATGTACTTTTGGGTGCTTCTTAAGCCATGGGGGCAGTATCCTACATGCCCAGTGGCACCAGACTGAGGAAAGGATGTGCAGAGCAGAAACCTGAGATAGAGTGCAGACATCACTCTTTGGGGCTCCCCACAATGCACCACTCCCCAAACTGAGAGCTGGGAAACCCTGGGGAAGCCACATTCTGCTGGCACTTGGCACTGGAGGGCACCTCAGGACCGAGGATGCGGAAAAATGCAGTACTCTCCAGGTCCCTTTGAGCTCCCCACAGGAGCCAGGAGGAACAGTCCTCCTGCCGTGTCTCTCCAGTGCTCTGTGCTGGCAAAGGGGAAACATTTAGAAGTCCCAGATCTCTTCTCACAAATCAGGCAAAAGGTATAAATTAGGGGCAGAGAGGCAACACGTTGGCAGTGGCACCACGGGCAGTGCAGTGGGAGCAGCCCTGTGTGGGCGGTATCAGATGGTTCCGATTATGTTGTCTAGACTTGACTGGCCGCGAGAAGCTCAGCCAGGAGGCTGCTGGAGCGATAAAGGCATGAGATGCCAAGGCCTCAGAGCAAAGTGATGTCAGGAGGAATGAACTAGAGGTGGAGTGAGATATTTCAAAGGAAAAACAAAATTCTTCCTCAGGTTAATCACCCTGTCATAGTCCATTCAGGTTGCTTAACAAAAATATCATAGACATGGTGGTTTACGTAACAGACACTTATTTCTCACAGTTCTGGAGACTGGGAAGTCCAACATCAAGGCTCTGGCAGGTTTGGTGTCTGAGTCACAGACAGCTGTCCTTTCCATGGGTCTTCCCATGGGAGAAGGGGCACTAATCCATTCATGAGGGTTCGACCCTCAGGTTCCAACACCATCGCAGTGACGGTTAGAATTTCAATATAGGACTCTGGCGGGGTGGGAGGGGCAAAAACTTTAGTCTATAACACATCCCAAATTTTTAAAAGTAAAAAAGTGAGGAATCTGCAAAGAGCTTAGAGACAGCCACTTTTCCTCTCCTTGGCAGTGCCGAGTAGGCCGTCACGTGTACAGACAAACATCTGAATCCACTGAGAGCAAAACACTCAGGAGAACCGGGGTCAGACGAGCCCGCCAAAGGACCGTGAGGAAGAATGGGCACATTGGGTTTGGCGAGTTCCCGTGGTCTAAGAACATGGCCAGAAAAGGAACTGAGGAATTGTCAGGACTGAGACCAGAACTCGGTCTAAGGCAAACGCCGTGTAGGGCCTCAGGGTGCAGCACTTCTGGTGGCAGGAGGCACAGACACTCAGTAAGCATTGGTGGGAGGAAGGGAGGGCGGGAGGGTGGCGAGAGGAGAGAAATCTTTAAAATTTAGAATGTTAATCCAGGAGGGGCGGGGTTTGGCAAAGGTCTGAAAGGCACCCTCATAGTGTGAGAGCATAGAGACAGTGATAAGAGCCTGGTTCTCAGCAGCAGGCAGCCTCTACCTGTGGCCTGTGGGAGACTCTCCATCCGTGTGTAACCAGAGGCAGGTCCTGGATCTCTGAGGAAGGGGGAGAGAGCGTTCGGTGAGCTCTGTCACCTGAATGACAAGAATCCAGGAAGAGAGCCAACCACTCAGATCATCACAACTCCCTTCCAGGATGTGACAGGGAAGTCACCCAGCCTCCCTCCCCTCTGCCTGCTCCCTCAATCCAGATGGGGTAGTACTGGGAGGAGGGCCGGGGTGGCCTAGGGCAGGAGCTTTTCTCACAGCTGCCCTGAGTCCTAAAGACAATGTAGTGATGTTTCATTTGCACTTAAACTGAAAGTGGACCCCAGACATAGGAAAGAACCTCCATTGAACAGCTATGTGTCAAACACATTACGTAGATGAACTCATCTCATCCTCAAAGGAAGGTGCTGTTACTCCCCTCCGCACCCCGCCCCCCCCCCCCAGTTTTACAAATGATGACACAGATTTCAAGAGATTAAATCCTTCCCCTTGTTCATGCAACCTATTGTTTTTGGAGCAAACAAACAAACAAACAAACAAGACAAATAAAGAAATTTAGTTTAAATAGAGTTATCCTGTCACCCATATTAAAGCTTCTTGGTAAACTAATTTTCTGGGTTCTTACTCTTCACTTTCATCAAATTCTACAAAATAATGAAAGCTAACATATGAAGGGCAAGACAGTGTTTTTAATATCTTAATAACATATATATATATATATATATATATATATATATATATATATATATATATATATAATTTTACAGGTAAAGGAAAGTGGGGCACAGAGAGGTCACACAAGTGACCTAATAAGTGGTGTGTGAGGATTCCAACCCAGCTCGTCTGGGTGTAGAATTCATCCACAAACCAACAGCACAGTGAGTGCAGAGGGAAACCTTGTGGGACAAACATTCAATGGCAGGGCTTAGGATGTAGGATGTCTTGATGTTATAGTTCACCTGGTGACTTTTTTTTTTAAAACTTGGAACTAGGTCATGAGTATGACTCAGACTTACTACTTCACAGTCTTTCTGTTGTGATGAGAGTATCGCGTGGTAGTTGTTGTACTCTAGGGGATAGTTTAGGAGCCAAGGAAAATGGTGACAAATGAGACATGTGATTGAGGCGGAAGTGTCTCTTCACACTTGCGTTGCCGGAAACGAGTTAAGTCGGCTCGCGTGAATTGCGCGTACTCCGCGGGAGCCGTCTTTAACTCGGTTCATATAGATTTGCGGTGGAGTGCGGGAAACGTGTAAACTCGGGCCGATTGTAACTGCGTATTACCAAATATTTGTTTGTAATCCACCCTTTTGGTGGATGGAACAAAACCAAAAGACAGAGCCATCTTATATTTTGGCGGGAAATTCACCCGCACTCCAAGTGTTCAAAGCTGCAGCGTCTGGGCAGCCCCGACCTGCGTCCTTAGCAACCCTCCACTCGGCTGCCTCTCCAGCAGGAAGCCTGTCAGTGCCCACGGGCTCCTTCAGCCTCGGAGATGCCTGTGCTTCCTGGAGCCCAGTCTGGAGATGCCTGTGCTTCCTGGAGCCCAGTCTCCCCGGAGCCGGGAGACAACGTGGTGCTGCCAGCACGCATTTATCACTCCTCAAAACTGGTCCACCACTCCAGGCAAACGGAAAAGAAAAGCACCACATCTGAGTTTGCAGTTAGTTACCTCTGCGGATGCCATGTAGCCAGGCAGCGTTAGAAACCCAGGGAAAGAGCAGTAGTACATTCACACTGGAGAGGCGCTGCGATTGGGGGGTAATGAAATTGCTATCATCTCAATTTCGTGATGAAAGCAAAAGGAGTGACGTTAAATCCACGAAGCTCTGGCGGGGAACATCTGCCACCTACAAACATGCATCTGACTTGCATGCTCGCTTTACTTTCTGTTCTCTATTCTTCATCCATCCTCTCTTGCCTACCTGGAGGGAAGAAAAGAAAGCACCTATAATAATAAAAGTGTAATATGCTAATTAGACTGAACAAACGACCTTCCGGACGAAGCCGGAGCTGCAAGGGCCGAGCCCCTTGCACGAATTTCATGCATTGGGCCTCTAGACCAATATAAACAATCACATGCCTACATAGATGCATGTAATAATCATGAGTGATGTAGCGAGGGGCTCGCAGTGCTCAGAATCAAGACTTCTATTTAATCACAGGACGAAGGTAGCAGAGTCACTACAGGGAGAAAGCACTCTTGCATCTTTCCCTCCTTCTTGCCTCTGCAGGCTTTGCTGCTCTCCTGATCCTATCAGCCAAGACATGGACGGAGGCCATCCTCTCATAGCTATCAAGGAGTGGTGGTTGTCCATCACCAGTGGGGAAGGTGCCTCCAAACTGCTGCCTAGCGATAAAGGGCCCCCGGCATCATTAATAAGGCTCCAAGAGACACCCATCCTTCAATTTTGCTGCAACCTGCCAGCGTTAAATATAGCACTCTAGCTGTATATGTCATGCACCCTTTCCTGTGGTACGTTGCTTTAGGACATGCTTTCTTGTCCTCTAAATTTATCTTGGCTCTGGCTTCCCCTCTGAGATTTAGCTATTTTTCATGGCTAAAGATGCCTTTTTTCCTCCTCCTTAGTTTGTGGATTTTCATGACTGTGCCTTGAGATAAAATGAAATGTGTTGGTATAGCTTGCCAGCCTTTTCTCTTTTCTTAGACAATGAGGCCTAACAGTAACAATCAAAAAAAAAGTAAATCTAGCATGTTCAAACCAAAACTTTGACCAAAGCAAATTAACTCAAAAACATCTGTAGGGAATTTTATTTTACTAGAGAGCCGAAGTTGCAGACAGACACAAATGTCCTTGTCTGTATTTTTCTTTATGAGAAATAATTTAAAGTAGACGTGGATTCACTCTGGGCTGGGTCTTTGTCATTACTATTGTTTACTGTTTCCCTTTGCTGAGCAGTGTGACCTTTGGGATTACTGCTGTAGAAATCGTATTTCCATGATAGACAATGTCAACATTATCCTGGGCCATCTGGCATAAGCAGCCTAAGTTCCTTTATTCTCCGTGGATAGCTTCTGGACTTCCCTGAGCAAATCCCTTCACCATCCCTGCTATTTTAATCAATCCTGCACACATGAAGCAGCTGGATCTCTGATTTAGCTCAGGAATTTTTTAAAAATGGAGCTAGAGCCTTTTCGCGTCTTGGAAAGGAGAATATGAAGTTCTGGGAAACCCGTACTGGCAAAAGTGAGACTTTTGGCAGAGCCAGAGGGGCGGAATCAAACAGACCCCATGTAAGAATTATTGCCAAACCGAAGGACTGAGTTTTGCTTAAGGGAAGAGTTGAAAACCCCAAGGGCACAGTTGTAACATAGAAAAAGGATCCTAGTTGTTCTTTATCTCTCGAAAACATTCGATTGGGGACCATGGAACCACAGTCAAAGCAGCATTAGGATTAGACTGAATGGAGAACTTTTTCCAAACTCTGTGTCTCCACAAGATTGGAGCCTCAAGGTGCTTAGGCTGGTGAAACCCAAGGAAAGAGTCAGGTGAGTAAGCACAGCTGCAGGAGCACCACCCCTCCCACACAGGCTGTGCCTGTGGTTCTTACTGCAGCTGTTTCCAGGGCCACAGCAGGCTTGTCATCGTGGGCAAAGGGGCAGCAGGTGAGATTAGTGACAATGGAATCTGGGCCAGGATAGAGACCATTTAAGACAAATAGCCTCATTTTCCATCTAGTTTGTTCACCAATCATGCATTCTCCCCACACAGCTGCAACTTGAGCAGAGGGGAAAGAGCCTCAGGTGTGTGCCATATGCCATATGAGTGTACTCTTTGGCATGTTCCAACAGCAAAGGATGTGGGAGAACACGGTAGCTCCAAAGTGACCTCAGAGGGCTGACTCTGAGACACCAACATATGATATCATCTTATCTGCATAATGGGCCCAAACAAAAGCAGACCCAGTGAATATTTGCTTGTAGCAAGTGAGCAGAAGAAAATGTAATCTCCAGGATTTCTTTATGCTTCCCTTCTCTCACTCATTTTTCTTTATTTGTTTAAGATGCTCTTGGGGAAGTTATATAAATAATTAACCATGACTTATAGTCATCTAAAGTCTTTTTCTTTATTAAAGCTAATGAAAATATATTCTTCTGATTTCTAATGTCATAGTACTAGCCATATACAATTATTATAAGATATTATAAGATGTGCTAACTTCCTAATATTTACTAAAACTGAACAAAAATTTCATATTTCTGTCTCTATTAAAGAAAACCTGATGACTTCAGGAAATACTCTGTCTTTAAATGTTGACTACCCAGTCTTCATGTGTTGACTCTAAGAGTCAGCAGTCTCCCAAATTGCAGTGGCCCAAGAAGGCAGACATGTGAGAGAAGTAGTGTGGAAGACAGAGCCAGAAGACCCGGTTTCTTTCTCTATAAAATGGTGTAACATTAGCTTTCTACTTTATAGAATAGTTGCAAAGAATAAAAAGATAGAGTCCATGAAAATTTTTATAAATTGAAGTACCATACAACTATGATTTATTACCTTTAGAGGAAGAATATCTTTGTATCTTTTCACTAATGAGTTGCAAGACATATTTGCATGTGTATACATGCATGCACACATACATATGTATTTACATACACATGTAGGTATATTACACATACATGTGTATACAGGCACACAAACATGATTATGCGTTTTTGGTGGGGTGTTCATAGTTTTCATCAGCATCTCAAAGGAACTCATTTTCTAAAATTGGTTAAGAACCTCTGCACCAAATGGGATTTCACATTATCAGTCATTAGAAATAAGAAAATTAAAACCACTAGGAGATACCACTATATACCCAGTAGGACAGCTGTTATCAAAAAGACAAGCAATACAGAGTCTTGGTGAGAGTGTGGAGAATCCGGGCCACTCATACACTGCTGGTGGGAATGCAAAATGGTACAGTCACTGTGGAAAACAGCTTGCCAGTTTCCTATAAAGTGAAAGCTGAACTTACCATGTGGCCCAGCAATTTCACTCTTAGTTATCTACCAAAGAGAATGAAAGCATATGTCTACACAAAGAGCTGTGCACAAATGTTCTTAGCAGCATTATTCAAATGGACAAAAACTGGAAAGGAAAGTCCCCACCAAATTGTGAAGGGATAAAGTAAATGAGGCATAACCATATAATAGAATACAGAGTGGGGCAAAAGTAGGTTTACAGTTGTGAGTGCATGAAAAAAAAGAGTTCATTCTTGTATTATTATTTATTATAGTATTCTTTTCCAAACAAACAACTGTAAACCTACTTTTTCCAAGCCTTGTATAACTCAGCAAAAGATGTGAAAAACTAATAAGTGCTACAACATGAATGAGGCTTAAAAACATTACACTAAGGGAAAGCAGCCAGTCACAAAAGACCACATAATAAATGATGTTACTTATATGGAATGTCCAGAAATGACACATTTATAGGGACAACAAGCAGATCTGTGATTGCCTTTGATTGGAGGGGCAAGAGTAGCAATTGAATGCACATTGGCTCAAAGAAAATTTAGCGGTTGATGGAAAAGTTCTAAAACTACATTGTGGCAATGGTTTCGGGACTCTATAAATTTATTAAAAAATCACTGAATGGTCCATGTACATGACTGACTATGGTATGTAAAAAATACCTCAATATATTTTATAGCTGTTTTTAGAAAAGGGATAAATAATGGAGAGGATATTTTGAAATATAACTAAAATAAACATAAATAACAAAATATCTGTAAAATGCTTTAGTCTTGCAAACATATCGTGGTATTCTAAACTAGAAAAGTGTTCTTTATTCTCGCTATACTGCAGTTTTCTCATCTGTAAAACAGAGATAATAAAAGTAACTACCTCCCAAGAATTTGTGAAGATAAATCAATTAATGTATGTGAAGTATTTAGAAGCGGTCCTGACACACGAGCATGAAATACATGTTAATTAGACACTAACTAGAGATCTCATGTCGCTACCAATCACATACACTTTATAATATCAATTTCTTTTGATGTTCTTTTTTCTGATAGAAATTACTTTCCTGAGATGGCATGGGTAAAATGCATATTAATAGATACTCTTCAAAAGGGATATGGGAAAATATCCTCGCTGGAAATTTGGAGTACCATGGAGTATATCATGGAAAACATAATCTACAAAAACTCATTTTGGTTTTCTTTTTATTCCAGAACAAGCAATCAATTCAAAGAATAACTCGAGTCCTTTCCTCTCTCATGTTCTCCCTTATCTGTTAGTTGCAGCGCCCATGCTGACCCTCTTCCTTATCAATTGCAGGATGAAGGAAAATGCCCCCCTCTAGAGGTAATAAAATTAGAAGGTGCAGAAGTCGACATCGACAGCAGTTTGGGAAAACCATTTGTGTTTAACTGTGTGCCGCAGTCTGGAAATAGAACTTTTTGCCTCTGTGCAACCTCAAACCAAGAAATGAAAAGGTAATTGGTTCATCTTTTATCTTACCAGATTCATTGGGGGGGGGTGCTTCTTCAACAGCAGTCTTACAGATTATTGGGATTGGAACAGCAAATTCATAGCAGGAGTCAATAAAGTATCTGTTCCTTAGGTATGAGAAGTTTGGTCCTTCACTATCCCCCCAGGTTTTTCTAACAGAATGTCTAACGAACATAAGCATCTTCTCCTAACTTACTTTGGATCTCCACATTTTCCTAAAAAAACTTAATAATGCCACAGTTCATATCTAGCTTCCCCAAAAGTTACCGAATTTATTTATTTTAAGCTAATTCGATGGGTAATCCCAGGCATAAAAGTAATGTGGTATGGCTATAATTTAACACACTGCAGTGAGGTGAGCAACATAAATAATAGTAATGTAGCTTGGTGGGGAATGAATCCAGTTGGCACTTGTCAGCATACAACCCAATCATGGGTAGACATGTACAGGAATTCTCAGAGGGTAACCTACAAACTCCATTCATTTAGAGACTTATGATCATTATTCAGTGTACCACCTGCTTTAAGGTTTCTAGGACTATGAGTATGATGAAGCCTTCAGAAAGCTCTCAACTAAGACTATAGGGCGTTTATTCCAATATTTTTAATTCAAAGTAGAAATTGAGAAGTGCTACAGAAGACAAAGGTGGCACAGGAATTGAGGGGAGGAGAGAAGGTGTCTGGTGTAGGGCTGAGGGAGGAGTTTATGAATGGTGCAATATCAATCAGATAAGCAAACAACAGAAGAAATGGAACAGAGGAGGAAGAGGGACTAAGTCAAACTTTTAGACAAAGAGCAAGCAGTATGGTTTGATGGGAAGTTATGTGGTTCAAAAGGAATTTTTAAAAGATTGGCAAGACGGGATGGGCTGGGGTGGATAGGCTGGTCATGGCTAAGGAGACGGGACTAAGAAAATTCAGTTTGGCAAGTAGAGGCACTAATTGCGCCCTAAAGGAGACCACTATGTCCAAGAGACACTTGAGAGTGACTATTTACCGGTCTTCCCATATTTTAACAACCAGTGCCTTGCACTTAACACATGAGTTGCTATCAGCCCTGCTGGTATTAATAAATGCACATACCTTAGTAACATGAAAAATGAATGAGTTTGCTCTAAGGCACTAATTAAACTATAGTAGAGAAGAATAATTTATTTTAAATATGCCTGGCGGGTATGGGATTTGCCACTTAGTAACAGTAATTTTGTAAGAATGTGTTGCCCTTCAACCATGAACTTAAGAGAGTAAAATATCTGTGAGCCTCAGGACCGTTCTGTCTGGATGATGGGTTTCAGGGAGAACAGCCAGCCCCTCCAAATGGCCCTTATCAGGGACCCCCCAGGAAAGCACCCCTCATTTTACTGTCTTTCAGGTGGCTTGAGGCAATGGACAAAGCGGCCCATCCTGTCCGCCAGGTAAGTGTTCTCGATATTTATCTTGGCCTTCATTCTGGTTTTCTACTCAGAGGGGCAAAGGATCAAGTCCACCCTGGGACTTACCAGATCTGCTCTACAAGCTGGGAAAGAGGATTTTAAGTCAACAGGGTTTCCTACTCAGAGTCTAAGGGGAGCTTGCATTCCTGCTGCTCTTTTTCTTTCCAGGAGTGTGTGTGTGACACTCTCCCAGTGAGCTCAGCGGGGAGTCACAAACGGGGGTGGAATTTGTTTCGCACAGAGCAATCCTGTAGCTCCCGAGAGGTAGACACGCTGCTGTTTTCTTTTCATTCCCCAAGTCCAAGGCGTCGGGATGGCTTGGGATAGTGCTGTGGGCCCAGCAGCTGATTAGAAAATGAGGGTCTTAGTTCATATCCTTGTTCTGGAGACATATTAGGCCACCTTTCTTTCACTGTCCTTGCTAGTTCATGATTCCTAGCCTTGGAGCAGTATAATTTTTAACTTAGATTTGACCTATAAACTGATAGGTAACTTCATAACACCAACAGGTGAATCATCACTTTAGCCCTAAGGCATTTGATATTCCTTTCTCTGAGCTCATGCTATGACCTGGGGGAGGGGTGTGCCGGGGCGGGGAGTGAGGGAAATTGCTTTAATCCCCAACTGCTCCATTTTTACACTCTGTATATGATTTCTAATGGGGTGATAGATACACGTTCATATTTAAACACGTTCATTTCCTCACAAAATGGCATATAAGCAAAAGGCATTTTCAGTCAATTATCTTCTGTACATATTTTGGCTCTTGTCTATTTTAGAACATTTGCCTCATTTGAGTTTGAATGCACTGCCCTGTGCCCTGTAACTGTCCTTCCAGAACAATCGCTGACATCATCACATGACAAACAACAGGACTCGTGTTTCATATCACCTGGAACACAAAGCTCACTGCACTCACCCCGCTCCCAGTGAGCGTCAGTATTTTCAGAGGGATCATTTCTGCTAATGCCCTCAGTGTCCGTAGAGTGAAAAAGGAACAACCAAACCCCCAGCAACGAATAAAGGGCTCCCACTTCACAGCAACGAATAAAGCCAGCTCCACATTCTGAAATCTTTCGCAATGCCTTGTTAAAACTAAAGAGCAACAATGAGACTAAAGAGAAACTGGCTGGGCGCCAGGCAGGGTGTTCTGATAAAGAGACGAAGCACTGTGTCCTATGCCTCAGGTCAAGTTCCCTGGAAGAACCTGCCTCTAAGGCCTATGGACTGAGGACTACCCTCCAGGGAAGAGGATCTTGATTTATTGTGGGCCTGCCATAAGAGCCTAAGGCCCGGTCTGGCCTGGGGCATTTAACTTGTTCCATTGCACACATGGGAGGAAAGCATGAACCAGGGGCTGCTATTAGTCACAGTGGACCTACCTGGAACAGGGCAAACGGGGACCAACCCTTACAGACAGCGCCATTCCAACTAGTCTTTGCTGAGATGCCTGTTTCCACTTCCTTTCTATACATCACTGGTGTCCTTTTGATTTCCTCTCAGTAGAATCCAAAGAGAAGGGCTGTCTTTGGACATGAAAAGGGAGAAATTCTCTGTGGCCAAGAGATGAATTCAGGTTTTCTGGCCAGTTGCTCAGGTATTCACATTGCCTTAGCAATAGAATCGCTGTGGACTGTGGCTTCTCTGAGGTCAGATAGCCTGGGTGTGATGCCGCCGGCTCAGGGAATCTCTGGCGCAGGCTGATCACTCAGCCCACCCCTTCGTGCCGCACCTGCAGAACCATGTCTGGGAAGATGTTACTCTGCACAACAGTAGCCTCCCACCCCTGGCTATCAAGAACCCGGAGTGCCTGGGCCTTCTGCACCAACTGGACAGAAGCACGGACCTGTGGGCCCAGCGCTATTGCATTCTGAAGGACGGCTGCTTGTACCTCTACGCCAGCATTCGCTCCACCCAGGCCTCAGGTAAGGACTCAACTTTCCCATGAAATAACAGTGATTACAATAATAATAGTAATGGCATCTTAGCTTTATGGAGCCCTTACCAAGTCTTGTGCTATGTAATTCACCTAAATTAACTCAATTATCCTCCAAAGAAGAGGTACTACTATAATTTCCATTTTACAGAGAAGAAAACTGGCTGGAAAGTCTACGTAACTTGACAAGATCATATGTAGTAAGCAATGAAGCTGAGCTCTGAGCACAGCCAAACTCCAGAGCCTTACCCCTGACCCCATGCTCTTACTGCCTGGAAATGCGAAAAATCAACTCCGTTCTTTCAGACACTGAGGACATTCAGAGTCAATGTACTGACAGGTAGTGACTCCACCCTTTTCTCACAGTATCCCCAATCTTAGATAAGTGAGTAAAAAAAAGAACTTTAGCTGTCAATTTTCCCTAGGCAAGTTCCTTAACTTCCTAAAACTTTCTTTCCTCATTTATAAAATGGAAACAGCTATCTATTTCACAGGACTATTGTTAAGATCAAATGAGATAATTGCCAATGGAGTGACTTAAGCTCTACATAGAAAGCTCTCTACATAAAAAGCTCTCTATTTTATACATGTATATAGGTATATATGCATTTATTATATTTATTAAATTGTATATATTAAAAACTATATATACAAAACAAGTATTTAAAAAATACAATTTAATAATAAAATAATTGTGCCTGATTTCTACAAGAAAGATTACTTAACCTTCTTATAATTTTTGACAAAAGAGATCATTAGTGTTTTGTTTGCAGTTGGACTTTTTCCAAAATGAAAAATCCTTAAATAGTTAGCAGTAGTGAACATTCTGCAATCTCGGCCATTTAATTTCTTTTTGTAGCGGTAATGCTTAGGTGTAATTAATCTAGAAAGACATGGCAACTGGGAAATGAGTATCTTGTGACAATTTTCTATCTTCTTGGAAGGGTACAAAAGAGGTACAAAGCAAGCCTGGTCCATTTCTCATCATTCAGGATGAACAATACAATAATTCTCTCCACTTAATCGTCCTTTGGTTTTGAGAGTGAAAACATGACCCAGAATATCATTCAACTATTAACAGACAGAGGGCATCTCTAAGCACTCATAGGACAGCCTGTTCCTATTCAAGTCCAAATCCACAGCTTCAAGCACCCGACACCAGGATGGGAATGAAGTAAACACAACAAACCTCCAACCTGGTCATTGCCTGGGACTTTGTTATAAAGTATCATATAAAAGTCTGAACATTTTAATTCCCAAATCAATGAAGCTCATTTTCAAGAGACTGTTTCCATAGCTAGGGAGGAAATGTTTAGGATTGAATGCTCAGACTACTCCAAACTGAAACATCAACACAGTGCTGCCAAACCCCTAGGGCCAGAGACAGCTGCTGATTCCAAAAGTTTAAAATAGCCAGTGGCAGCCAGTAGATGGCTTCCCTTAATCTGAAAAGTCAGAGGAGGCCCTACTTAGAAAGTCCTAGTTGGAGAACTGGAAAAGAGCTACTAATAAATGGCCATGGCCAAAGTTGCCGGTTCGATCCCCGGCCATGGCACATACAAGAATCAACCAAAGGCCCGGCCGGTGTTGCTCAGTGGTTGGGGTCGGGGTCCTATTCCTGGAAGGGGCATATGCCCAGGTTGCTGGCTCAATCCCCAGTGGGGAGCATGCAGGTGCAGCTGATCAATGACTCTCTCTCATCATGGATGTTTCTATCTCTCTCTCCCTCTCCCTTCCTCTCTGAAATCAATTTTTTTTAAAAATCAAACCAATGAATGTATCAATAAGTGGAACAACAAATCGATGTTAAAGACCCTGCACTCTACCCAAACATGGTCACATTCTATTTCCTTAGCACACCCTTGGATGTTTTCTGACTCATCTCTTTGCTTGTGCTAACTCTTTCCCCGGAAACAGTCTCTACCTACTGATTCCCTAACACAAGTTGTCCAGAGTCTACCTGTCCTTCAAGTGCGTGTTCCATTGTTAGCTGTCTCTGCTATAAAGCAATCCCAGATGGTCCTGGATAAACAAGCATCTCCCTTTTCTGAACTTGCACACTGACCTATTTTATGACACTTATCACCCTCCACTTTGTATTTTTATCTTTATTTAAGCAATCCTGTCTTCTAAGGGATTATATGCTCGGAGATATAATGTGTGTTTAATGAATGAATGAATGAACCATACCACCTCAATTGGCCATTATTCCCATGAAATGTTAGAAGTCTGTCATTCCCTCATTTAATAGTAGAGAAAGATTAGAAAACTGAAAATGCAATTCAAAGATAAAACCAGAACTCAGGCCTTCCTGCCATATCACACTCTTTTTAGCTATCATGAATTACCTAATTTCTAATTCCTTTCTAAAAAACATATTATTTTGTGGTTTAAAAAATACTTAATCCAAAGCCATTCATTCTTCCTCAGCCTTAAGTCTTGAATATTCCTATCTCCACAGGTCATCAATTTCTAGCCCAAATTATCTCAATATGGATTGAAAGAACATTTTCCTTGCTGAAATTCCAACAGAAATTGTATATCTAGGCCATGTTCTAAAATAGAGGCCTGTGGTTTTTCGTTTTACATGACTCTGCTCTTCCTTGAATAAAAAAAATACCACTTGCCTGAGCACATACCTTGTTCTAAACAGTGCACCTTACTGCCACCCCTCCCCACTCCCACTCTGACAGCTGCTGGGGCCCCACAGAAGCTCTCCAAGGGTTAATCAGGTGGCTGTACTCTTCTAAAGTCTTCACCCTTCCCTAGATTTCAATTTTAAATTGAGGTTTACAATCTATTTTGGAGAGTCCTGCTCAACCTTTTTGTACATTTTAACTTCAATCATGACCCGACGTTCACAGCCAGTGATCTGGCACAGTAAAACTAAGATAGGATCGATGCATATCCACATCCCCGGTGGGACAGTCCCAAAATAAATACGCCCGTCCCCAGTGCCCTGGTTAACCACATTTTTTTAGAGGACTGGACCACACTGCTCTGGTGTATTGAAGTGGGAAAGTTAGCGTGTATTATGGGATGCTCCCTATGTGTCCAGGACTTGGATAAGCACTTATGCTCATTATCTAAGACTGATATTTGCAAAATACCCCCTGGTATTTCACCATAATAAGTGAGAAACTAAGGCTTAGAGAAGTTGACAATATCCGGTGGTCACCCAGCTAGTAAGTGACAGCGACAAAATGTGAACAAATGCTGTCTGAATCCTGGGCCCCAACTCTTAGCCACAGTGCTACGTGTAGTTCTCCCTGACAGAAAGTAGTCTTCTGAAAGTAGCACTCAGTCTAGTGTGCTGTTTGTCTCTGGACATCAGCAGTCCAACTGTTTATCACAAGAGCCACGGGACTTGTGAGGACAACAGAGAAACTTACTGAGAATGGCTGAACCCATGATGTGCCATAAACACTGCAGGCCCTCAAATACGCCATTTAACTTAATCATGTTACATGCATGGAATGTGAATCATTATTAGATTCATAAAGATTATACAGAGTCTTAACACTCATTTTCAGTTCTTCCAAGTGATGCCACATGAGTGGCCTTTGTGCTGGTCGAATCTAAAATTCCTCCGTTACTTGTATTGTCCAAGCTCTGCTTGGCTCTTGCACATCCCACCCTAGTCTGGTTCCTTGTTCTCCAGCCCTGTGAAGGTCATAACCTTGAAATAGGCCATGATTACCATTTATACCAAATTGCAGGTTTTGATCCCATTACTGAGTCATGCAATCAATGTAGTAGGTTGGGACCAGTATTTAAAAATAGAATATAATAGAATTGAATAGAAAATATTATGATATACCACAACATTTCATAAAATTTTGTTCTAAATGTACGAAAACATGTAGAGGTCTGTTTTTCTCACAGGCAAAACAGTTGGGAAAAATACAAAAATACTGTCTCTGAATATATGCTTATCCAGTCAGCTTTCTGTTCAGAATTGTAGAGTACTTAAAAGGGCTCTTTCCGCCCTGACCGGTTTGGCTCAGTGGATGGAGCGTCGGCCTGCAGACTGAAGGGTCCCGGGTTCAGTTCTGGTCAGGGGCGCGTGCCTGGGTTGCGGGCTCACTCCCCAGTGGGGGGCGTGCAGGAGGCAGCCAATCCATGATTCTCTCTCATCATTGATGTTTCTATCCCTCTCTCTCCCTCTCCCTTCCTCTGTGAAATCAATGAGAATATACTTTAAAAAAAAAAGAAAAAGAAGCAAAACACTCCAGTTTGCCCGGCCCTTGTGGCTCAATGGTTGAGCGTTGACCAAGGACCAGGAGATCCCCATGCCCGGGCTGTGGGCTTGATTCCCAGTGGGGGGCATGGGGGCATGCAGGAGGCAGCTAATCAATGATGCTCCCTCTTCCTTCCACTCTAAAATCGATAAAAATAAAAAATAAAAATTTAAAATTGATAAAAATATATTTTTTTTTAAAAAAGGGCTCTTTTCTTTCTGTTATCTTTACAATATGCCGATCATATTAATTGACTTCTGTGGCCACCACTTCATAGAGACATGGTCCACTGGCTATAGCATCCTTGTTGCTTTACTATTTCATTTTTATTTATTTTATTTTTTTAATTTACTTTATTCCATTGATTTATGTTCTTTATGAACATTTGCTATTTCTCATTTCTGAAAGTTTCTGTAATATTTTGAGCGTGTCTTATTTCTTGTAACAGTCATCTGAGATGCTAAGACAATACTGAGGACAAGAAAGGGAAGACAAGAAGAAATAACAGTGAAATGAGAGAGCAAGCTATGAGAAGCCACACAGCCCTGATTTCCTGTAAAAACCACATCAGATGCTAATCCCACATTTTACTTTCCGCTAGATAAATATGCCTCTAATGTGTATTGTGGGAGTTAGAAATAGCCGCAGACAGTTCCCTGAAGTCCGCCCTTACTGTCAAGGAAAGTGCTGGTACTTTCACAATATGGATTACTGGCTTGCCTGTGCCTGTTAATACTAAAAAGGTATTGTGTGAGGATTCTAGAAGCCCTTTAGTCAAGTGCCTCTTGACAGGCCTGAGCCCTTTGTCATTCACCATATCCTTGATTTTTTCCCCCTTTTATCTCTCTCCAGCCAAAGCTGGAAGTAACAAATTGTGACTTTGAACTATGCTTCCTGAATAAGTCACATCAAGGTCTGTGAGCAAATGGAACACGTAATGCTTGCATAGTTTTTGTGAGAAATCTCTGTCCAAAATTATGCCAGCTTGCTATTTATTGCTGCTATCCAGGAGCAGATAGAGACTAGCCCAATGAGGTCACCTCAATGAGGTAATTGGGTTATAATTGGATGTCTTCACTGTCAATCATTTCTACACTATAATTAGTTAGAAAAGGGGTCAGGTAACCTTCCTGTTTGTAGCAGACACATTTGGACAGCATCTTCTCTCCATTCTAAGAAAGGGTAGGGGTAGGGGAGGGTATTCATATCTGCTCAGATAGATGAGAAAAGGAAATCTCACAAGCCGGAAGATGTCAGAAACCAGTGCAGCAACATATAAATGCTGTGTGCTATAGTTTGGAGCAGAAAATTAAGAGAGTAAAATTACCCTCTGATATGTCTTTAGGTAACCTAGAGTCCTGAAACATCTACATTGCTTATTCCACTTCTAGCATGTACCCCCAAAACACATATCCATGCAAAATGTGTACACGAATATTTATAACAACATTATTCATAACAAAACAATGAAGAAAATCCAATTATCCATCAACTGATGAGTAAATGAATAAATAAAATGTGGTATATCCAAACAATAAAAAGAAATGAAGTACTGACACATGATATGATATGGATGAATCCTGAAAACATCATGCTAAATGAAAGAAGCCAGTCACAAAAGACTACATATTGTATAATTCCATTCATATTAAGTGTCCCAGGAAAAGCAAATCTATAGAGACAGAAAATAGGTTTGGATTGCCTAGGGCAGTGGTCGGCAAACCGCGGCTTCGCGAGCCACATGCGGCTCTTTGGCCCCTTGAGTGTGGCTCTTCCACAAAATACCACGTGCGGGCGCACACGTACAGTGCGATTGAAACTTCATGGCCCATGCACAGAAGTCGGTATTTGTGGAAGAGCCATACTCAAGGGGCCAAAGAGCCACATGTGGCTCGCGAGCTGCAGTTTGCCGACCACTGGCCTAGGGTTAGGTTGGGGCAGCAGATGGGATGTGACTACAAATGGGTATGGAGTTTCTTTTTGAGGGAATGAAAATGTTATAAAATTAGATTATGATGATGGTTATACAACTCCATAAATACACTAAAAATCATTAATTATACACTAAAAATGGGTGAATTTTATGATGTGTAAATTAAAGTTGACACATATAATACAAAGGAAGAGGTCACTCTCTGATTTTAGTAAAAACCATTGTACTGGGTCTACTTAATAAAAAAAAATCTAACCATTTCTAAAATGAATATTTTCCTAGTAGTTCTAAAATTGACTTTTTTTAATGAAAAAATTAAAAAAACTTTAATATTATATCTAAATCCCCTTATAAAATAAACAAGTTTTCCCTTAATTTTTAAAGTCCAAAAGCCACTTATTCAGTTTAAAAATGAAAATATATGACTTCCTGACAGTGTACATTGGTGCCAGGTTAACCAAAAGGAAAACAAAAGTCACCCATATTCAAAGGGAACAAATTTTCTCTTGACAGTTCCTTACTAATGCATGGGCATGAAATAGTTACCGTGTAGAGTAGCAAAAATCCAAGTTGTATTTTTGTCAGTACAGTGCACTAAAGTGGCTCCTAGGGGGAGGTGGGGCATGAGAACAAGAGTTAGCAAAAGCAAGAGAGAGGTTTAAACATCTCATCATCGCTGCTAATGATGTTGCCCGAAGTCTCTGCATGAGATGCAGGTTACCTCAGAGCAGTGGTTCTCAACCTTCCTAATGCCGCGACCCTTTAATATAGTTCCTCATGCTGTGGTGACCCCCAACCATAAAATTATTTTCATTGCTACTTCATAATTGTAATTTTGCTACTGTTACGAATCATAATGTAAATATCTCATATGCAGGATGTATTTTCATTGTTACAAATTGAACATAATTAAAGCATAGTGATTAATCACAAAACAATATGTAATTATATATGTGTTTTCCGATGGTCTTAGGTGACCCCTGTGAAAGGATCATTCGACCCCCAAAGGGGTAGTGACCCACAGGTTGAGAACCACTGCCTCAGAGCATCAAGACACCATAAAAAACAAAACACTCAAGCGTTTGATTTTTCAGCACCTTCTACACTGATATCCTCTCCCAAACCCCCACATAATGGAAAGAAATTTCATGCCAAGCAATATGTAACCACTAACATAGATTCAAAGGACCATGGGGAGGAAATTATCTTTTAAAACCAGTCATTTACTCTCATTTTAATTCGAGTTGGCTCCCTCACTTCACCCTGTGGGTTCATATTTTAAATGTGCTTTGCATTAAATATGCACAAAAAGGTAAGAATCTGTGTTGGTTACAGAAACTGCTGGCAGTCTACATTATTCTTCAGAAAGGATGCCTTGCCTGGCTGGCATGGCTCAGTGGCTGAGCATTGACATATGAACCAGGAGGTCATGGTTCAAGGTTGTGGGTTCGATCCCCAGTAGGGGGCATGCAGAAGGCAATGATTCTCTCTCATCATTGATCTTTCTGTCTCTCTCTCCCTCTCCCTTCCTCTCTGAAAGCAATAAAAAATATTTTTTTAAAGAAAGATGCCTAAATAGTTCTGCCCAGCCAATATTATTAAATTTTCCTCTAATGTGATATTGCAGGTGTCATTCTTTGATACCAAAAAATTTATTTCAAAATGTGTTCCCCAGGTAAAGAAGCTAACTTAGTAGGCCCACAGTAAACCAAAGCTCAATACCAAATATACATTAAGAAGATTGCAAAAATGAAAACCAGAAAACCCAAACTTTATTACCAATCTTGCCATTAATCATTAATGGCAAGACTGAAACAGAACAGCTGGACTAGAGTTCCCTTCAGATGCAAGTTCTTTTCTTGATGCCTTTTCAGTCTCATTTTCTCTATTTTAACTCTTCCTCTATTCTCCTCACTTGTTTTTTCTTTTCTTTCACTTTCTATAGGTGGCCTATATCTACAAGGATATAGGGTCAATGAGCAGACCCTTAGCTTCAAGCAATCAATAATTGAACTCAAACCTCCATCTGAAGAATTCAAGACTTTCTATTTCTGTGCAGAAAATAAAACAGAAAACCAACGGTAAGTCAAGTCTGCACATTTCTTCTTCTTTATTAGTCCTGGCAAGAGCCTTCATAGCAAACCCTTATTCTTTTTTTTTTGTTTGTTTAAATATATTTTATTGAATTTTTACAGAGAGGGAGAGGGATAGAGAGTTAGAAACATCGATCAGCTGCCTCCTGCACGCCCCCTACTGGGGATGTGCCCGCAACCAAGGTACATGCCCTTGACCGGAATCGAACCTGGGACCCTTGAGTCCGCAGGCCGACGCTCTATCCACTGAGCCAAACCGGTTAGGGCAAACCCTTATTCTTATTTTCCAACTTCAACTCTTATATTCAATCAAATCACTCCCTTTCTTTGCATAGTCTCTCCATGGTTACTATTACCCAGGATTCTATTTCTTTCAATGTATAGAAGATGACTCTTCTCAAAGTATTATTTTCAAATAAAAAAGCAGTTCACAATTTTTCCCAAGGCAGTGGCTGACTCAGGCTTCAACATAAAAAATATAATACCATAATCTGTGAGGTTGTAATTTACTAATTCAGATTTGCTGTTTCACCCCTTTTCATGTAACTCCTATTGATATGTCCATCTGAATTTGACCATTTTTTGGGGGGGTTTGTCATAAGTCATTGAAGGACACGGGACTTATCCATCTAATTCAATATGTTCATTGTACAACTTGGTATATAAAAATGGGCACTTGGTTCATAATGATTCTGGAGAAAAAAAGCACTAAAGTTAACAAAGACAAGACCATGAAGCAGAGGAAGTGTGCTCTGGTGTCTAGAGCGTCCTCCTGCATATCTCAAGTCTCCCTGTCCTAACTCCAATCCCCAAGACGGCCGTGCCCTCCAACCGCTTTGGTGATCATTCCTCACCTCATACAGACACTTTCTCTCAACTAATAAAAAGTATCTCATAAAAAATTCACAGTAATTTATTAAAACAGATGATGTAATAAAATTTCCAGAGACATTTGCGCGAACTAGATACACTGTTTTAACCCAAAGGAATAAAACTCTGAAAGTAGAATTTCATGATCTCCAGCAAGTGACCATTTGAGGAAGGGAAAAAGGATCTCCCTACACCTTCCCCCATATGTAAATCTTGTCTGTTTCACTCATTCCTAAGGGCAGACTAGAGCAAGAGGAAAATGAATATAGAATTGCTAGATATTTTGCCAAGATTTTCTTCCTTGGGATGGTACTATACAATTTGGGTGGCAGATGAAGATGTTTCCCTTGAAGGTGAAGCTCCAATTGGCATATACAGGAAACAGAGTTAACTCCTATTCGATATAATGGACTGGCTTCTCTGAGAAGAGGTTGAATAGTTGGATCTCACCACCAAATCCATGAGTGGATATTATCACAAGGAAACAATATGTAATCATCACAGAAATATTTCAAAGCATAAGAGCAAGAGCTTCACAAAGTGGTTCATGGAACTCTGGTTTCACAAGATACCCCACTCACAAAAAATAAGTGTAAGAAATGATACAAAATATTACCCTCTTAGGTAATCACAGGGCACACTAACTTATTAATGTTGCTAAGACACCCTACCCTGATAGAAAGAATCCTGGTTAGTGCTCCATAGTTCCCATTACCCAAGCTTATCTGACCCAAACCAGTTTTTTAATAATCCCTATTAACCCTTAGAATAAATGTTATATATGCACATTTTTAAAAAATCATCCAAGAAAATGAAAGGAAGGGAGAGGAGAAGAAAGGAAAGTTAACTGCTGTGGTTTCCAAAATTTAACAAAGAAATATTTGCTCTAATGGCAATATTTGATTGCTGTATGTGTGGTCAACTAAACTTTATCTTTAAATAGAAACAGAAATATTTTTTAAAGTCTTATAGTTTCATCATTCACCATTTACAAATATTATATCCTCTTCTGATTCTATTATTTATATGAACACAGTTTTATTTCAGAGCTACAATTGCATATTTCTCACTTGGTGTTTTACTTTTTTGTTCAATCCAAAACCTAAGAAGCATTGTTCACTTTATTAATTTCAAGCTAAATAACCAAGAGAAACAATTAAAAAATAAATGAAATGATTGTGTAACATTTCACCTTCTTAGAGTGGGATGGTTTTTTAATGACTTGTCATGCACTGTTATTTCTGCAGCTGGATTACAGCTCTGAAAATGTCTATCAAGAAATGGCTTCCTTTGCATCAGGCTATTCAAGACTTCATCAATCGACCCCTAGAAGAGACCAGAATGTAAAAAGAACCCTAATCTTAAGAGAAAATATCCACAAAATCATCACCAGCTAGTTGTGGGGATAAACAAAAACATTTCTCATTATATAGCTTTTCAAATGAATGTTTCTCCAATATAGTAAAACTTTGTGATAAGATTATAGTTTTGTTTTTTAACTAAAGCACTAAAATCGATGTGACATTCAAATAATCCAACTTATGTCAACATCATTAGTCCCCCCTCATGTTTTTCCCCCTAAGGCTGTACATGTTGGCATCAAAATATACTATGCCCTATCCCCCCTCCCCCCCCCCGTCTTTTGAAAACATAAATACAATAAAGTTGATTTATTTTATTTTCTCTTTTTTATTCTTTTCTAAATATTCTACTCTGTGCTTTAGCTATAGGCTTCTTAGAATGCCTACAGGCCATGATATGGGAAGCTGATATTTGGGAAAATTAAAATCATGGAAATGAAGTGGCTTAAATGATGAATAAATAAGTCAGTTAAACAAGGTCCTCTCTGTTAGGTCATCTTATAATCAACTGACTCAAGTGACTCCTAGGACTTCCCACGTGAAAAAAAAAAGTAATATTATTGTTATAAAAATTAAACAAGCAAAGAATTAGACTAAATTTAGGGGAGAAAAATGCAAAGGCATAGGTCTTATTATTACCTGAATATTTATCTATAGGGGGCAAACACAAAATAATTAAAAATGTCTTGCTCTCTAGCTGAAACCGGTTTGGCTCAGTGGATAGAGTGTCGGCCTGTGGACTGGAAGGTCCCAGGTTCGATTCCGGTCAAGGGCATGTACCTGGGTTGTGGGCACATCCCCAGTGGGAGATGTGCAGGAGGCAGCTGATCGATGTTTCTCTCTCATCGATGTTTCTAACTCTCTATCTCTCTCCCTTCCTCTCTGTAAAAAATCAATAAAATATATTTTTAAAAAAATGTCTTGCTCTTGATACTGACAGTAAAATTCAGAGAAATTGGAAAGTGAATTCTAATCATTGGGCTAATTTCCCAGGGGAACAATTTTTAAGTGTATCCAAGATGTCAGGATGCATTTGGAAGTCCTATGCCTTCATTAATGGAACACAAAACAGATTCCAGGGATTTCAACTACCAGATGCAAGTGCTCTGCAGCAGCTCAAAAATGAAAAAAAATAAAAAATTGAAATCTTGTCTTTTCATAAAATCATAGTATTTCAGAACTCATACGGGCCTTACAATGCAACCCCTTTTCTTCATGGCTGAGGCTCAGGGAGGTTGTAGTCTGTTGAAGATCACATTGGTTGTTACTGGCAGAACTAAAACTGAATCCTGGTCTTCACCTCTCCATCCACTGCTGCTTCCATTCATCCTACGGCTCCTCATTGTGCTCACGAATGTGGTGTATTTTCACAAAAACAATGCGACCACTCTCTCCCCAAAGTTATCAAAGACTTCTAGTCGTTGGCTGAGAACTGAAACATGTCAATTCCAGCAATGTTTATATTTCCGCACTCTCATGGAAGACTTCATCATCTTTCAAATTATATCCTTTTCCAGCGAATCTTAAATGTGAAAAATATATCAAAATTTGAGTCATTTTTCCTATACTCTTCACCTCCACCGCGCGCCCCTCCCGCCCAGTGAACTCTTCAAACAGATGGCTCCAGTTTGCAGCTGCCTTTCACAGCAACTCAGATAAAGGAGGCTTGTGAGTAAGCATACGCTACTTGGTTGCCATATTAAGAGAAGCGGCCCACAGGAACTCATGCCCAAAACAACACTGTAATACTCTGGCCAACTTAATACCATAATCAAAAATATCCAATTAACAATAACAGATAGCCCTCTGTTCTGAGAATGGCCCCTTTGTTCTCCGGGTATTGACCATGATAATAATGAGGCCTTTCAGCAGGGGCGTCATCAGTAATGCTCATGTCAGAAACCTGGAGCTCACACATCCACTCCCAGCAGGGTGCTCTGCGGTTCTGGAGCCCCGCCATGGAATGCAGAAACTGCACAGCCAGCAGTGCCCACAGCCAAGGGCAACACTGACCGGAGCTTCCCCCCAAGGAGAGAAACAAGAGCAACTCCCTCAGGAAAGTGTGAATATGATTTTACCTGAATCAAGCAAGCACTCATATACCTCGCTTGCAAGTGAAGGGTATCAACATTCGAAGTTCCAAGTCACAGCCCCAAAACTACTGTTGTTAGTCCTGGGGGGTTCTAGACATCTAAACAATCCCGGACATCATACCAAAAAATAAACATAAAAATAAATGTGTGTGTATTTTTATGTGAAGAGGATTCTAAGCTTTTATATGGCTTGCAAGGGATATGTGACCCAGAAAGAACTTATTAGTTTTAAGATTAAGAACATTTCCCTGGATCCATAGGTTTCCATCTCCAATAGACCCAATGCGGAGGGAAAAGGGTGCAGGGCCGGCCTTCTATATGCACCATCTGACTGCACATTTTAACGTTAGCCCACCTTTTAGCAAATCAAGAAGAGCTCCCTATGAGCCCGATAGTCACGGAGTCAGTAAATGTTCATTGGGCACCTACTGTGGGCCACTGCGGGCTGCCACCCGGCCTACCTTTAAGGAGAGGCAGAAAGAATTGTTCAAAGCATGCACTCTGCAGCCCGAGGGCCCGAGATCAAATTCTAGCTTTATCACTTCTGTCCATCACCTTGGATTAACTCTCCCTGCTTTAGTTTCCTCATCTACAAATGGATATGATTATAGCATCTGTCACATGTTTATGAGCATTAAATGACTGGTGCATGAAAAGCACTGGAACAGTGAGCAGCCCCAGTGAATTCTCGATCTCATTAGCAAGGATTGCCAGCTGGTTCTCTGCAGACCTCCTATCCCTGTGGACAGCTTCAAGCTCCAGAAGGAATGCATCTTGCCTCCTTCACCTCACTACCTGCAGAGGGGAGGATGGAGCATCCCATCAGGGAGGAGCATGGTCGTAAGTGGACTTAGGAGAAGGCCAAGTACTCGTATAGTTTCAGGCTTTCTGAGTCATATGCAGCACAGTGTTGCCTATTTAGAACCCCAAAGACTGGCCTACTGTTGTCAAAACTCTGCTAGCCCCCAAGTTGGTAAACTTGGAAGAGTTTCCATCAGCATTCCTAGAAGCCCTACACTAAGCCCCCATTGTTCTCAGGAGGTCCCCGCAGGGCCTACGTTAGTGCTGGTGTAACTCCAGTTCTTGTTCTGCCTCATCTGCGGTCTTAATGTGCACACAATGAGGAAAACCCGTGGACTGTTCTGTACTTAGGAATTACATTTAGGGATGATAAAGTAATAAACATCAAAGACACAGTCATTTGTTCCCATAGAAAAGGAACACTAGAAGCAATCGGTCTATTTCCTTACTTGCCTCACCCACTCAGCCTGAGAAAATGATAGCAATGATCCTTTGCCTTCCGATCACTTCTCAAGCTTCTTCCTGGGTTCGGAACAGTCTCCCCCACCCTCAAAATGAGAATAAATATTTTCCCTATAGAGGTTTGGCTAACACAGAAGAATTGTCTTTTCCATTCTAGACCACCCAACAACCATGTAACGCTCATCTCTAAGACATGTTCATAGCAGGATGTAAAAGCTTATGAAATGATAAAACATACTTTTAAAAAAGTAACCACTCTTTCTTACAATACTTTGTATCTTATGTATGTATAATATTTATACATGCATTATTTGGTTAAAAAAATCCCTTCATATTTTTTCAAATCTGTCTTTTTAGAATGAAACCATTCTTAAGCAAAGAATTTTCACTATAGTGACTCTTCATAGGCTATGAATACCCAGGATGCATAAACAAGGTTCTGAATATACTAGTGGATTATTTCATCCTTTTTTTGAAGCAGACTAGGAAGAATCTCATGCCTGTAATTAGCAGTTTGATGATTTCACGGGAGTAGGAATATGTCTGTCTTACTGTTTTCCCTGAAGCTAGTACAATGGCTAGCCTACATTGAGCATGTGATATTCATATGGTAAAAGCATAAATAAATGAATTTCAGGTATTTATTTAATCACAGATGAAAACTAAATTTACTAATTTTGTGCTAGGAATTTAAGGACTGCAAATTACAGAAAGGTTTTAGAGATAAGTTAAGCATAAAGGTATTATAATTATTAAGAAACTAGCCCTGACCGGTTTGGTTCAGTGGATGGAGGGTTAGCCTGCGGACTCAAGGGTCCCAGGTACCTTGGTTGCAGGCACATCCCCAGTAGGGTGTGTGCAGGAGGCAGCTGATCGATGTTTCTCTCTCATCGATGTTTCTAACTCTCTATTCCTCTCCCTTCCTCTCTGTAGGAAAAATCAATAAAATATAAAAAAAAAAAAGAAAGAAAGAAACTAGTAGCCCTGCGTACAAATCCGTGGGCCAGTAGCTCGCCAGTAGCTCGCTGCCACCCTCTAGTAGCTCTCCGCCTGCTGCCCCGCCCTCCTGTGGTTCCCCCTGGCCCCCGCTCCCCTCATAGCTTGCTATCTGTCCCCTCCTTAGCTCTCTGCCACCAGCTTGTAGCTCGCTGCCCCACCCTCCTGCTGATCCGTGATCTGGTTGTTATGCGGTCGGTCATTACGCTTCATGGTGTAATGACCATTTGCATATTACATCTTTATTATATAGGATAGTGGCATATGATGGAACCTAAAGGCAAGAATGCAGCTCAGAGGCAGCCTCAACAGGGATTGGAGCATAAGAAACCCAAGGTATCTTCTCTCTCTGCTCTACTGCTTGCCGTCCACCTACCTCATTCTTCTTCCTGTATGTTGACTTTGTTTGATATGGAGAATGAATGCAGGAATTGGAAGTCAAAACCCCAGTGACAGTCATAGCCTCTAATCAGCATCACCCATGAAGACTGCCTAACCCGCATATTCATCAAGTCTATGACCAGGGGAGAGGGTAGCCTAGCCTTTGTAGACTCATATCTAGAGTCAGCATGTTAGAGTCTGCGTCTCACCAGCAACAGCAAGGGCCTACCCAGCAACACGTAAGGGAGAACCAAACTCAAAACAGGAGCTTTCCCTTTACCAACGAGGAGCTAGAGGAGCCTTCCTAGTGCCAAGGCACTTGCTCCCACATAGAGGTAAATGCCATCCCTCCACGCTTTCCAGATGCTTGAAAGCTGTCGCTCCCTGGATGATGGTACTCAGAGAACTAGGCAGCTGCTATGCAAGTCGAGCTTCTATCACTTGCCATCAAAGTGTCTGGAGTGATTAAGATAGCCACATGATTTAGCTTCCAAATCAGGGCATTTTGAGAAAAGACACTATTTTTTTAATGTTTTATTAATCCTCACCTGACAATATTTTTTCCATTGATTTTTAGAGAGAGTGGAAGGGAGGGGGAGAGACACAGAGAGAGAAACATTGATGTGAGAGAAGACACATCTATTGGTTGCCTCCCGCATGACACCAACTGGGGCCGGGGATTGAGCCTGCAACTGAGGTATGTGCTCTTGACTGGAATCAAACCTGAGACCCTTCAGTCCTTGGGCTGATGCTCTATCCACTGAGCCAAACCCACCCACTAGGGTGAGAAAAGACACTGTTAATAATTATCCGGAAACAACAGATACAAGCACGCAGTGTCTCAGCAAAGTGAAACTCATGCCATCTTATGAATACTGGACAAACTGGTGTTCTCTGCTTCATCATCCACAGGGCGGAACATGATTTTATCTGACAGCTTCAAGTATGTATGTTCTCAGGTCCAGATCCCTGTGAGAGAATGATTTCTCTCTTTCAATACCAATTCCAACAAATTGAAAGAGATCAATTACTCATGACCAAGAAGGTGGGCTTACAATATAAAGAAGTAGATTCTAGAAGCTGGGTAGCCTTAACACTGTGTTTGTTTGGAGTAGAGCAGAAGGAGGAAAAGCTGGATTTCCAGTAAAATGAAGTCTCTGGGAAGCCAAGGGTTGGGATTTTATTCTATTTAAATAAGTTTAATGGTGAGAAAAAAGACTTAGAAGCCAAAGAATTCAAATGACTATACAACTTAACGAATTAGCCTGCCATAGTTCCATGCTTGTGTGCAGAAAACATGGGATTCTTGTGTCTGAAACAAGACTTTTTTTACTCACAGTCAAAGCACTGTTGTTGCTATAACTTATGACACTGGTTTCAGCTCTGTCACTAACTAGCTGCATCGCCTTAAAAAAAAAGTCATTTGGCTTTTCAGATATTTACTCTCATCACCTTTATTTTTGTGCTATGCAGATGCAGGCCCCAAATAGATTTCAAAACTAATTTACTTAAGCAACAGTTCTTGAGAAATATGGTAGAATAGTGGAATTAATTACCCCACACTCTAAAGAAGTTTCTATATTATACAATAAATGAGAATGTAGTTTGAGATTATGAGGAAGGTATAGTAATCTGTAATTAAAATTATAAATATGAAACAAGAGACCCCTTTTGGGCAGACATTGTTCAAATAACACTGGAATCAAATTTGACCTTTCACAGAGCTTCACTACTGTGTTGATTTAGCAGCAAAGCAATGAAGTGTTATATTATAAGTGTGAGTTTCAAACAGGAACTCTCTTGGGTGAATGCCATTGAACCACACGAAATCCTTTATTTTACTAAGATCTCCCTCTCAGACAACTTTCCAACTGATTATACATATTTGTCCTTTATGCTTCATCAGTTTCTCAACTTGCAGATATAAATAAAATGTTTTGTTCACAGAATCTGTTCAATTGTAGTCACTGTAATTATGACTTTCTTTTTAAATGATCGTGCTGTACTTTTCTATGCTGCAAGATAAATTAAAATTTTTGTTTGGGGGAATTTTACTCTATTTCTTGTGCCAACATAAGGTAATAGGATCCAATCATTTTGTCCTATTTTCATACGGACTTTTCTAGCTTCTCTCACCTTCCTCTGGAGTGTTAATTACCTGTGAAATCTAATACTAATTGGACCAACAGAGTTATATATAGCCCTGGTTCTTTCAGCAATATTATATTTACTGTGAATTAGTTAATTATGGATTTCCATGAAAATATACTGACGATGGTATTTTCAGGGTTTTTTTTTCCTCTCAGTCTCATGAGAATATATTCTTGATCTTTTGAAAGGCATGTGTTTGTGTTTTGATCTTTTTTTTTTATCTTTGCTAGTATTTCCTAACTTTTTTTATTGCATGGCAGGGTTTTAATTGAACACAATGTTCCTTGATTGCAATAGTGATACTGGAAGTTCCCCTTCCACAGAAGTATATGTCATTAAAAACTGGAGGTTCCTCTGTTCTCCTACAGCAGAACAAGAATCCCATGTTTTCTGCACACACGCATGGAACTGTGGCAGGCTAATTCATTAAGTTGTATAGTCATTTGAATTCTTTGGCTTCTAAGTCTTTTTTCTCACCATTAAACTTATTTAAATAGAATAAAATCCCAACCCTTGGCTTCCCAGAGACTTCATTTTACTGGAAATTCAGCTCTTCCTCCCTCTGCTCTACTCCAAACAAACAGTGTTAAATACAGTTCCTCATGTTGTGACCCAACCATAAAATTATTTTCGTTGCTACTTCATAACTGTAATGTTGCTACTGTTATGAATCGTAATGCAAATATCTGATATGCAGAATGGTCTTAGGCGACCCCCGTGAAAGGGTTGTTCGACCACCAAAGGGGTTGCAACCCACAGGTTGAGAACCACTGTCCTACAGCATCCATTCTTCTGTCCACTACTGTGGTGCTTTTACTTCAGGAACCACTTAAACCTGGTTTCAAATGCAGTAGCTGCTTAGAATCATGTACGCACCATTCAGCTGAAGAAGTTATAGGTGTTAAAGAGTGCCTTCATTCCTAGAGAGGTGAAATTTTCAAGTTCTTACCGAGAATTAACAAACATGCCATGTCAAATAAGATCATTACTCCATCATGTCCCACTACAAAGTTTCCATGCTTCAGGTATCAAGTAAAATAAGCATAGCTCCTGAAAAAACTTCATGGAATTATCTTTCTCATGAACACTGGTTAAAACAGCAATAGGCTTTCATCTAATTGGTAAATAATCAATTGATCAGGGAAAAAAATTATGAGCACAGCATCCATATATTTAGTCAAAAGATAAAATCAGGTTTAACATGTATTCAAAATTTTAGCTTCTGTGATCATTCATTCATTCTCAGCATGTGTCAGGCCCTGGAGAACAGTTGCCTGGTGCACAAGGTTGCTGTCCTCACTGCAGAGCTGACCTTCTAGGGGAGGAGTCTAGCATTAAACTAGCAATGCAGTAAATCAATGAATGAAATAAGTAAAAAAGTGATGAATGCAACAAAGAAAATAACCAGCTTATTCTGAGAGAGAAGAAAGTGATCATGTTAGTCAGATAGGATGGGCAGGAAAGGGCTCTCTATTAAACGGAGACCCAGAAGAGGAGAAGAAGCCTCTTTGGGAATAGCTGGATTTCTGTCAGAAGATGGAAAACAAGTGAACAAAAAAAGGAGGTTGCAGATGCAGAAGAGTTTGCTAATCATGGAGCAGGAGCTGTGGAGGCACAAGGAGCCAAGGGAGATTGAGTCAGCTTGGCAAACATATTGAGCCCCCTTAAAGAGACAGGTACTGAGCCCCTTACAGAGACAAGTTTATTACTATAAAGACTTGGGCGCTTGAGCTTCATATCACTGCTGAGGTAAACTAGATAGGGAGGCATGATTAAATTAATTATAATAAACTAGAGGCCCGGTGCACAAAAATTTGTGCACTCGTAATAAATTCTTAGTTAAAAAAGTAAGCATTGTTCTAGCATTGAAGCATCACACATATTACTGGGTGGGGTGACATCCTACAGTACACCAACTGACTAGCTATTATTAAAGCACCACTGCTCAAATTTGTGATGACATAACTTTTCATCAGTATTTTCAACTAATTATAATAGTTTAAAAATAAAATGTGATAAATTTGCATGACATTTTCTTTGCACTACCTAATCCCTATACCTCTTGGTAGGCTGAGCATTCCATGAGAGTAGATAGAACTGGGTGCTAATGGATTCTGCTTCCCCACCGCACCTGTACTTTTTCACTGATAAGTACACTGTCATAATATAGTGTTAGAATAACAAAGTATTGTGTCTAAATCATTTTTATGTACCCTGAAACTACTTGGCTCAGGTAGTTACTTGCAAGGCTAATAGATGTTTTAATAGGTTAAGTACCTTCCTGATTGAATTGGCTTTGTTCTCTTCCAATGCCATAAGTTGCACTCTTAATACAGACAATTTCTCAAAAGACCATGTTTGTTTTTTTTTGTTTGTTTTGTTTTTGATTGAATTCAACAAGTATTTATTGAGTGTCTATTATGAGCTAGATATTGTTCCAGATACTTGGGATGCAGCAGAGAACAAAACGAAGGTCCCTGCCCTCATGGAGCTTACAGTCTAGTGTTTATGACCACTTTGCCTGAATGCTGTCGGTGACCCTGGGCAAATCTCTCCTCAGCTATCCAATGCAGGAAGCAGGCCTGGCTCAGACACGGATAACAGGTCCGATGCACTGTAGATGCCAAACAGATACCACCTCCAACCCACTACCCAGAGAGTAGATCAGGCTGGAAGTTGACTTTTAATAATAAAATACAGGGGGAGGGCAGAGGGAGTGCAGCAGGTGGTGTGGTGTGCTGCCACACAGGGTCTGCGCTGGCTACACGAACTGCTGCTGCTGCTGCTGCTTCTTGGTGGCTGCCTTGCTGGCAAGGTCCTTGGCCTTCTCTGTAGCTGCCAGTGCCGTCTCCTTTGCCTTCTCCTTGGCTTCCTTGGCTGTCTCAACAAGGGTTTTGGAAGGGGTCTCACCTTGCAGCTTGGCCAAGATGTACTCAAAACCCTTCATTGACTTGGTCACATTGCTTTTGAACCGGGCGAGACCAAATTCCTGGACAGCTCTGGAGATGCCAAATAAGCTAGAGGAGACCCAAGCTTCCCGGTGGATTTCGGTCCAGCCGCTGTTATCAGAGTTCACACAGTAAACACATCGTTCCTCCACCACCATCAGCCGGGCGTGGTTGATGTTCCAGGTGAAGGTGGTCATGGTCTGGTTCTGTGGGTCCACAATAGAATCCTCCAGGATGTACACTGAGTGAGCGACATTGGCAGGAAACAGTCGCTCGGCCCAGCGGGGCATCCTGTTGGTCTTGGTCAGGAGTCTCCGGGACAGGAGCTTCTGGTCAGGGGTCACCTCCCGGTGCACTATGTCTTCCGTCAAGACATGTTTGCTGTAGGGATTCGGGTACCGCTGCCAGAAGGCAGCGAACACTTGGTCCCAGGAACTCCGGAGCACGCTGTGGCCCAGGAAATACTTCACCATTGTCCCGGCCGGGCGGGGTCAGCACCCGAGCAGCATCAGGGGTGCAGAGCCTGGGGGGCACGCGGAGGCCAGGCCGGGGCTCGGCGCACGCCCGCCAGGCACCAGTTCAGTCACCGCCCCACTGCAGCCCAACAGCAGCCGCCGCCATGAGGAGCTGTTTTGTTGTTTTTAAAAGTTATCTGCCATTATAAAAATAACTCCAAGCACAAGTCCTAAAATCATAGGTCAATTGTGTCACATGCAAAGGACATTCAGTACATTCTTTTGTCATATCGTAAAGCACTTCCTTTGTACTGAAGCAGAGACATAAAAAAGGTAAGTGACTTACTGAGATCATAAACAAAAACGATGATAAAAAAGAGAGAGAGAAGTGAATAGCCAGCCCTGACAGTACAGAGGAAGAAGACTCTATCTAAAAGATAAGCCCTATCACATGATCACTAACATGACCCAGAAAGAAATGCCTGGCAATTTACAGGTGAATATGTTAGAACAAGAGGATAAAGGCTCAAGGTAACCACTACCTTGGAAGTTTTCATCTTTCTTAAAAGAAAAAAAGACTGAAAAGAGTGAGTTTTTAAATTCTCATTTTCAAAATAAAGAAGTTGAAGTCTGTTGGAAGCTGAAAAATCTACAGGTTACCCATGAATAATGGAATTAGAGACACCAGATCCTATAATAACATAGAAGCACTAGTCTAAGCAGCAGAGATTTGCTTAGAGAACCCAATGGTTTATGGAGAAACTCCAGTATAATGTAGAAAACAGAGAGAGAAAAGAAAAGATGGTGACTCGAGAAATGCATTAGGTTCCCTTTTATTCTTTAAGAACTGAAGTCAGTTCATTGACAAAGAACCATAGGTGGAACCTTGGCCAACTGAGAGCTCAGTCATTGAGGTGTTGAGTTCTTGATGTGTCTAAAGAAAGATGAATCCCCAGTGTCATGATGGTCACCTGAAGCAGCAGGTCTGCTATGGGAATGGCTGCATTACATCATACAAGGTTTCCGAAAATTCAAAGGCCACTGACCAACACAGTAAGAGCGTTTCATAATGACACCAAGAAATGAGATCAAGAAAACACTCTGAATTTAGGGTAGAGTAGAGTCAACTGGCCCCAGTGACAAAGTTGTTGTACTTGCATAGGGCATAAGGGCAGGAGATAAAAGTTCAGGCAGCACATCTGGAAAATGTGATAAGTAGTAAATGTCTAGTTCTAGAGAACACTGACCTTCTGCCCCATGAAGGAGGAGCAAACGATCATGAATTACTCCACTGGCCAGGAAGAAAGAGCAAAAACAGGCCCACTGCATCAAGGATCTAAAAGTTCACCATCCCAGTACAAGCATAATGGGGAAAATGTACTTTCCTTGTTATAGTTTCCATGTCAAAATCTAATTCAACTAAGAATGTCTCTGAAAGACATAAGGTCCTCAGGTGGTTAGTACTGAGGAGCTGAGGCTAAACTATATCAGTCAAGAAGTTATCCTCAGCTAGAGCCTCTTAGCTATACATGTTTAAAGAGGCTGAAAATTCCATGGTGGTGCCAGCCAGCTTCCTGCTACATGTCACATCACTGAAAGAAGTGATGTTGACACATTAATTCCCCTTCCATGGACCTTTGAGTTACAGTGAGAGAAAGCAATTAGTACCTAAAGACACAAGACCATCACATTCTGAACCAAAGTAAGTTGTTCTCTCTCTAGTTAGAGCAGCACTGTCCAATAGGCAGCCTCTAGCCACATGTGGCTATTGAACACTTGAAATGTGACTAGTGGTGTGTTGTTAGTGTAAAATATACACTAGATTTATTAGATTTAGTACCAAAAAACGTAAACAATTTCATTAATGATTCCTTATATTTGTTACATGTTCAAACGATAATCTATTGAAGTTATTAGTCTAATTAAAATAATTTTTAATTCTTAGCTATGGTAAATTGTGCTGCTATGAACATAGGGGTGCATATATCCTTTCTGTTTGGTGTTTCTGGTTTCTTGGGATATATTCCTAGAAGTGGGATCACTGGGTCAAATGGAAGTTCCATTTTTAATTTGTTGAGGAAACTCCATACTGTTCTCCACAGTGGCTGCACCAGTCTGCATTCCCACCAGCAGTGCACGAGGGTTCCTTTTTCTCCGCATCCTCGCCAGCACTTAAATAATTTTACCACTTTTTTTTTTAGTTTTCTAATGTAGTTACCAGAAAAATTTTAATTACATATGTAGCTCACAATATATTTCTATTGAACAGTGCAGAGCTATAGCTTCCACATTATACTGATTAAAAAACAAACAAACAAACAAACAAACAAACAAAAAACACCAAACTTGCCCTAGCTGGTTTGGCTGGGTAAATATAGCATTGGCCTGTAGACTGAAGGGTCCCAGGTTCAATTCCTGTCAAGGGAACATACCGGGGTTGCAGGCTCGATCCCCAGTGTGGGGTGTGCAGGAGGCAGCCAATCAATGATTCTCTCCCGTCATTGATGTTTCTATCTCTCTCTCTCTCCCTTCCTCTCTAAAATCAATAAAAAATATATATTTTTTTAACAAACAAACAAACAAACAGCAATGGAGACACGAGTCTCCATTGTCTAGGCTGGAGATGAGCTCTGACACAGTATCACTAAGAAGCTGAGATACGGAAGGCTCCACTTTTCCAGCTGACTAAGAAACTGGGAAGTCTGTGATCCTACAAAAATTAAACAAGAGCTATAAAAGAAACTGTCCATGCTGGAATGAGTACAACTTTTAAAAGAACAAGAGAAAAGGTGCTCAAAGAATCATGGGAATAGACCTCATTCAGGCAGATGCACTAAGATAATCAGTGTGAGGATTGTGCAAGTTCAGAGGTAGGAACTGAAGTGAGGCATACTCCAGGATGCATTTGTAATTTGCTGTCAGCACACATCCACATAAACCCAACCCCAAACACCGTGCCTCCTGCTGTGACATGGTGAGGGTTAGCTTGCTCTACCTCTATTCCAATGCCCTTTCTGAATTTCCTCCTATGGATAGAGCTAGAAAACTGAAGAAAATGGCTTCGGTTTCAGATGATATTTTTTTGGTTCTGTCAGTCAGACGCACAAATAGGAGACCTTAGTTTGGAACTGCGTACACGGGGTAAGAGCAGAGCAGTAGCATTTATGTTGCGATCTTACCTCCCAAGCTGATAGATGGGAGGGCGAGAGCATCAGCTGGACAGGTGACTCTCCACTGGTGGCGAGGGCAGCCGCTCCTTGGCAGCTCAGTTTTGTATGAAGATTTGGGAGCCATTCCAAGAAGCTCAGTCTAATATACGTATGTCTCTTCAACTATAAACTGTACACAAAAATGGTCCGTATCTTACAGGCCATTTTGGATAGTAATAAACTACTGCACAAATAAATTTCTTTGTAGGGCTGGCATAGTGATCGGCACCTGTTCGCTTTTATTAGAATGTTAATGTTCATTATGAGGATTTGAATTCGGGGCTTTTCGTGAAGGAGGTTTGCAACGCAAGTGAGATTCTGACCAGAGGTAAAACTGATTACGTTTTCCTCCCATGAAGAACCGAGGAGAAAAGTCCTTAATCTAGTCACACACTGAATAGAAGTTGGAGAAGCACCTTCTTCCATAAATTCCTGAGAGAGGATAATAACGCTCTCAAGCAGGTAAGAGGAAGAGACCACAGGCACCTCCCGCGTAGCAATGCTTCAGGAAGCTAATTACCTGGGGCTGTTCATGAAAACGTGTGCGGCTGAAGGGGCCATAAATAGAAACAGCCATTTCAAAGTAACAACACAGAAAGCAAAATAAACAAAAAGCCTTTGCTGCTTAGTTCTCATACTAATGGAGAATGTTACATGAAGGTTGAACTAATTTATTTTCCAAGACTACATTGCTGACTTCGTTTCCAGAGGGCACCGTTAATTAATTCTTTAAATGGCTATTAAGCCTCCATGTGCCAGGCACCGGGGATTAAAATGTCAGAAAGCAAATCAGTGACCTGTAGTTGCCATGGCGAGGGGAGATAGGAGCTGAAATGAGATAGGAATGGAGTTTGACTGGAAAAGCATAAATCTTGGAGACAGTTCTTGGGATGAGTAGGATTCAGCGGCATAATGTTCCCCAAAGTTTTTATCCCTTTACTTACACTTTACATCAGCCTTCTTCCACGTTCCCTTGCCCAGAGGACTAATAACCAATCTAGAAGCGATGCTATGAGCTGCTTGGCAAAAGTCAGGGGAGCAATGTTAACTTTTTAAAACCAACTAAAATTTACAAAAAGTTTACAAGTCTTGTACAAAGAAACTTATTCCTGAATCTCTTGAGGATAAGTCACTGCCATGATGCGTCATCACACTCAAATACATTCATGCGATTTTCCTACAAACAAGGACATTCACTACACAGCCACAACACAACAATCAAAATCGGGAAGTTAGCACTGATACATTGCCACCAGCTCCTCCTCAGACCCCATCTGAGTTGCACCAGTTGTTCCAATAATGCCCTTTAGTAGGATCCACTTCGGAATCCTGGGTTGCATTTAGTTGCCACATCTCTTTAGTCTCCTTCCATCTGCAACAGTTCCTGACTTGTGAACTGGGCACTTTGAGGATTATAGGTCAGTTATTTTGTAGTATTACCCTCAATTTTGGTTACTCTGATATTTTCTCATGATTATCAAATGGCAAACAATCTCTGTTGGCACCATTATGACTAACATTCACCTTGATCACTTTGAGCAAGGTGGTCATCTGCCAAATTTCTCCATGGCAACCTTATTCTTTATCTCCAATAATTAAAAAGTAGTTTGTGGAGAGACACTTTTAAACTACATAAATAACCCATCCCTCACCAATTATTTTTATTTATTCACTTACTTATTTACTAGTATATCAGTATGCACTCATGGTTTCTGATTTTAATCAGTAAATTATAACCCATATTCTCATGACTTAGCTTGATGTTCAGATTGCCTCAGATTTGGTCAGTGGAAGTTCCTTCAGACTGACTCTGTGTCCAGTTGATGTTGCCCACATCATTCTTTGGGCACTTTTTAACTTTCTGATGCAAAAAGATGTTCCCGATTCATATTGTACTTTCCCTGCCCCATCCTGGAATCAGCCATTTCCCTAAGAAGCTTTGGATTCCTTTTGGTTGAAGGTAATAGTATTGCCATCTGTCAGCCACTTCAGGGAGTGCCTTAGCTACACATAGCGACCTTGCCCAAGGTCACACCCTATTCTGAGCAACCCAGTTGAGGCAGGTGTGAAAGTCTGTCTCAGTGTATGCCTCCTGGAAAACTAAAACCAAAACCAAAGCCCAGATCTAGTTACTAGTTGTTTTCTTTGATATTGGGGTGTTGCTACTCCTAGACCCTCTCAATGAGCAGAGAGAGATTTATTGTGTGTGCGTGTGTGTGTGTGTGTGTGTGTGTGTGTGTGTATACACGTAAACACATGTATATTTATACAAGGTGGGGCAAAAGTAGTTTTACAGGTGTGGGTGCATGAAACACAGAGTTTATTCTTATACTATTTTTATGAATTATTGTATTATTTTTCATACAAACAACTGTAAACCTACATTTGCCCTACCCTGTATAGCTATGGTAGGTTTAAATATATCCACAGCTGAACTCTGGAACCTGTGAATGCTACCTTATACAGTTGTTGTTTGTAAAGGAGGGAGCCATTGTAGATATAATTAAGTTTAAACAATCTTGAGGTGGGGGAGTTAGCATGGATTCTCCAGGCGGGGCAGTGTAATCCCGAAGGTCCTTATAAGAGAAAGGCAGGAGGGCAGAATCAGAGTATGAGATATGACTATGGAAGCAGAGGCCAGGGTGATACAGGACCATAAGCCAAGGAATGTTGGAAGCTTCTAGAAGCTGCAAAGGCAAGAAAATAGATTCTCCTCTGTAGCTTGCAGAAGGAACATCTTGATTGCAGCCCAGTGCAACTGATTTTAGACTTCTGGCCTCCAGAACTGTGAGAAAATTCATTTCTGTTGTAAGCCACCAAGTTTTTGGTCGTTTGTTAGCAGCCCTAGGGAACTAATCCAACATCTATCACTACATAGAAGCCTTCCTTACCCAGCTCAGACTCTGATGCCCATATCAGGTCACCACCCCCTGCACCCTGCGGGCTCCAGCATCCTGTAGTGACATCCCCTGGGGATGACCATCTTCTCCTGCTCAGATTCAGAGAGCGCATGCCAGGCCACACTCTGTACAGATGCTCTCCTCACCCCACGGAGGGTCCAGCTTCCCATGCCCCACACCAGGCTGCCTTTCTGTGCATAAGTGATGCATCACACAGCATTGCTTCGTAGCTTCCTTTGCCTCACTTCCCTTTCTTTTTTTCTTTCTTTTTTTTTTTTTTTACCTTCCCCTGCCTGGGCTTATGCTGCCCAAACAAAGTGTCAAAACAGGAATCCCTGAGTTAATCTGTTTTTAGAAATGTATAAAAATATATTTCATTTTCAAAATTGAGCTATCAGCTGTTAAAGTGTGTATACATTTTGGGGGACACCTCTGTTGAGACAGAAGATTATTAATTTCCTTTATAAGTCTTCTGATATTACTGATTTTAAAAATTAACTCTGTATATTACTTTCATAAAATAAAAAATAATTTTTAATTATATGATGACTACCATTATGTGCATTTAAAATTGCTCACATACCTTTCATAAGTTTTCCCCATAGTTCGGAAGAACAAGGTAACAATTATTTTAGTAGTATTCTAATAATGTCGACTTAAATCTCTGTGCATTTACACACATTTTATAGATTTTTATAAAAAAAACAAAAACAAACAACCCTTTTATGAAAAATGAAGGAAGATGTCATCATAAGATCAATACCTCCTTGTATCCTGCTTAAAGTGCTATGTTCTTGAAATGGCAGCAAGTGCTTTATGGCAGAACAGCAATAAGTCAATCTATAGACTCATCTTAATGAATTATAGAGGAAAGAGCAGCAGCTAAAAAAAGAAACCATTTTATTTTTACATTGACTGTCTTTTGAAAAATGGAACTGAGGGTGGAATTAATGATTTAATTAAACCACTTAATGTTTTATTAAAGTCAATATGGTCTAGTGTTCCTGTGCAACCATCAGCTTATCAATAAAAGCTCATATTTATTTTGCCAAAGAAGTCATATTTTGTATAAGATGTGCCTGCATTACAGAGCCTCTAATTGTCTTCAGGGACTTTCCACTGGGGGCGGGTGGGGGCAGGGGGTTCACAAAATTCTACTGAAAAAAATCAGGTCAGGCTCTGAAGGCATGATTTATTCAGCTTGGGTACCACTCGCCACGAGGAGCTCTATTTCTGCTCCGTTCAGCAGAATATCCGCTGGACTTTTACAACAAAGGAGGGACTCAAGGTCACCAGTGCAAAACCCACTGGAGGCTAACGTAGCCAGCAGCAAACACTGAAGCACAGGAGAGGGTTTTCTCACCAGAACCTGTTAGTTCCTCCCCCGTCTTTGGAATATGTCTTTTCTCATCCCCAACTCCCCATTTCTCTGGCCAATGGAAATTACTGAAAGTAAATGGCCAGTTAAGGGAAGAGGAAGATAGATTAGGAGAGGCCTCCAAGATAATTTACAAACGTGAGCCTATTTTCATTTGAAGCATTGGGATTCCATGGGAGCAGTCCTGGCAGAGAGAAGAGTGTGCAAATGCAAATCCAAAAAAGAAAAAGTGATCCAACGTGTATGCCTGGCCTGCACCCTGCCTTTCCCCTGACGTGGCTTCACTTATGTACCTGCATTTATAAGACCTAGGACAGTTAGACCAGTAACCAGCTACCGACACCATGTTTTTATGCCCAGTCCTATTACCCGTTTTGCTTTGGTCTATATATTGCTAGAGGGAAACTTTCCAGACAAAAGCTGCCTTTTAACCAGAAAGAAGTATCTGTTCCTGTAATGCTGACATGGATGTTCACAGATCAAAGCCTCAGTGGGTGGGTCATGTTCTCACACTCTCTTCTCTAGCCCCTCATTTAACAGAAAACACAGACACACAGAGGAGTGTGTTCATCAGGTTTATGACACACATGCTTCAGGCCGACCCGATGTTACAGACTTGTTTTCTCCACACTTTGGCCCAAAGTATTTTTATAAGATTTATTTGACACAAATTAATTTGTTTTAAATTCACAGGTTTCACATTTTTTGTTTTTAAAAATATTAACCAACTGGCTTGACTGAATTTTCACATAATTGACTTGCTTTGTGAAGCAAATATGCAAATAAAGCTCACTAAATATATATATATATATATATATATATATATATATATATATATATATATATCTTAATGTTCAGTAAATAATTTTTTTCCCTAAAAATACAGAAAAAAACATCACCTGTATTCCTACAATCCATCCTCAGAATTAATAACTTTTAATATTGAATTAATTGCTCTAATACCTTTTTCTGTATGGATAATATTAAATAAAACTACACAAGCAACTTATGCTTGTATTATCTTAAGAAAAGGAGGGAGGTGGAAGGGAGAGGAAGGGAAGGAATAAAGTTCTCCTTGACAACCACCAACCTCATTTCTCATCTCCCCTCTTTATTCTCTGCCCCACAGGCAACTCCCCCACACCAGGCAACCCATAGCACAATATACATAATTTTTTCAAATTTTCATACTTATATATGTATCCAGAAATAACATACTGTACATATCCTTCTGCCACTTGCTTTTTTATTCAGCATTAAGTTTTTGAGCTCTAGTCCTGATGATTTATATAGATCTAGGGCACTGTCATTCACATCTTTGTCAAAAGTTCCCTTACTACTTGCTAAGAAAGTAGCACCATTTGTTAAGTACCAGAGACAAGCTCACCCCTTCCACCCACATGAAGTGCTGAAAAATGGAAGTTACTTTGGCAAATTCATAGAAGGATAACTTTACAGTAAAGTTCTGATTTAAAACCAAAATGAAAAGCTTTTCTTTGGAAAGCTTAAATAATTTTACACTTGAAAAAAAGCATTTCTCCAGCTGGCTAAATTCAGGCACTACAAAAGTTCAATCCAAGAATACTCCTCGACTTGAATCCGATGCCTTTTCTTGTGGTTGGAAATCAGATACACTTCCTCCCCAAACGCTCTTGCCAATGTGTACTTTCTTCTAAAAGAGTTAAATAAATGTCAACAGGCAAGCCAGCTCCCTTAATATTTCCTTCATTCGGTAACCTATTTTGGTTGAAGTTTTGCATATAGAGATGCATTCGGTCTCTTTGACACATTTCCAGAAAATATGCAAATAAGGTTCATATTCTTCTAAAGTCTTTCGAGCCACTAATGTTCAATACGTAATATTCCTTCTCCCCACTGCCGGAAGCCTCACTATCTCTTTATTTTGATGCCCTCAGAAAAAGGAAAATGTTTTTAAGACGTTCTTCTCTTTCATCCCTTACCCTGTCCTACTAGTCAATGTTTTAGGAACTGTTTTCAGATAGGATCTACCTTGCTTTCCACTTACTTTGCGTTTTTAAGCTCTCCATCTGGACTCCCCTGCTCCTTCACCTTTAGAATTTTGAAAAAAGCTCCCAGGAAAGCAATAACCAGCTACCGACACCATGTTTTTACGCCCAGTCCTATTACTTGTTTTGCTTGGGTATATATATTGCTAGAGGGAAACTTTCCCTCTGCACAGAGACTCCGGCATTGTGCATACGTGTACCAGGAGGGTGGTGTCCCTGAATTCACCCAGCCTTTATCAAGCCATACATTGCCCCATGCTCTTTCTGGAACCTCTCACCTGACAGTAACAGCTATGCCCCTGCTCTCTTTCCTCCCACTTTCCCAAACTCTTGCAGTCTCAGTCACAAAAGAAGCTATTTCTGCCCAAAGATGCAGGCAAGGTTGCTTGGTGGTCTCATTCCAGGAACCATAAAACCTACTCCCTACACCCTCCTGAAAAGTAATGCTGCTTTCAGCTATTGGTGGGTAAAAATTGGTGTTTTCAGATGATACAAAGAAGCACAGTGAATGAAAAGCGAACAAAACTACTACATATTGAATGGTACACTGTATCTGTACAGTTAGACACTCTGGTTGATCCATTTCCCCCAAAATGTTTCCTGCCTCTTTTCTATCCATTCTTTACATCATATTGCTGCTCTCTATCCCTTCTACAAGAAGAACTTGAGTGTCCTGAAGGTTAACACCTGCAGGTGTTAAAAGAAGAATTGCTGGTCATGCAAGCTGCCAAGAACCAGCTCACTCCAGATACTCTAGGGCATTCAGTACCGAAAACAAAGAAACATGACCTTTCTGTTTGGGGATATCACTTGCTCTATGTATTTTTTTCCAGGCCTGCCAGGAATTTTTGTTGAAGGCAAGTGACAACTGAGGTAATACCTAGACAGACTCATCGTAAACCCTTCAATGACTCATCTTTGATTCGACCATCTGTACATTAAGAGAAAAAATATAGCATTTCTTAATTACCTCTATGTATGTCATTCTCCTGAAAATTTGGTATTTAAGGTGATTTCCCTTCAACATACTTCAGAAGGGAATTCCCCAGTCACCAACTGGCTCATACTGAGAGAATACAAACTTATTTTAGTATCAACCTCAGTGAAAACCACTGTGGGAGATGTTTATGTTGCCCAGAATTATAAACTATATTCTTGAGTCAAAGGTACATAATTTAGGATTTAGAAATTTATTTTGGATATTCTGTACTTATACTACTCTCTATCTAATAGTTAGATAATCCTATCTAATAAAAGAGAAACATGGTAATTAGCCATACCTCTGCTACCCTTCCCATTGGCTAATCAGGGCAATATGCAAATTAACTGCCAGCCAAGATGGCGGCCGGCAGCCAGGCAGCTTGAAGCTAACAGGAGGCTTGCTTGCTTCAGTGACGGAGGAAGCCAACGTTCCCCACCTGCCTTGCTGGCCTCTGAGCTTGCAGTTTGAAACATTGTTACAAATATAGAAGCTAAACAAAACCCCAGAAACCTGCTTTCAGCCAGCTGGGATCTCAGAGCTGGAGTTGAAACAGTGTTTCGATTATAGAACCCAAACAAACCAGATACCTGCTTTCAGCAGCGAGGCCTCAGAGCTAGAGCCAAGCCTCAGAGCTAAAGCTGGCCCAGAATAAAAAAAAAAAAAGGAAAAAAGGAGCGGTTGGGAGCTTCAGTCACCCGCCAGCCTGAAAACGGCCCTCATCCCCTCACCCAGACTGGCCAGGCACCCCAGTGGGGACCCCCACCCTGAAGGGGGTGTGACCAGCTGCAAACATCCATCAGCCCCTCACCCAGGCTGGCCAGGCACCCAAGTGGGACCCCCACCCTGATCCAGGACACCCTTCAGGGCAAACCAGCCGGCCCCCACCTGTGCACCAGGCCTCTATCCTATATAGTAAAAGGGTAATATGCCTCCTAGCACCAGGATCAGCGGAGCCGAGAGGCCTCTCGGCACCGGGATCACTGTGACAGGTTGCAGCGCCCCAACCCCCTGATCCACCCTGCTCTGTGTGTGACAGGGGGCGGTGCCCCAACTCCCCTATCGGCCCTACTCTGTGAGTGACAGGGGGGAGCTCCTCAACCCCCTGATCGGCCCTGCTCTGTGCGTGACAGAGGGGAGCTCCCCAACCCCCTGATCGACCCTGCTCTGTGCGTGACAGGGTATGGAGCCCCAACCCCCCTGAT
>NW_005871048.1:20079814-20118555 GCF_000147115.1 Myotis lucifugus
CTGCTCTGTGAGTGACAGGGGCAGCGCCCAACCCTCTGATCGGCCTGCTCTGTGCGTGACAGGGGGTGGCGCCGCAACCTCCCCATAGACCCTGCCTTGAGTGTGACAGGGGGCGGTGCCCCAACCCCCCAATCGACCCTACCCTGAGCATGACTAGGGGTGGCATCGCAACCTCCCGATCCGCCCTGCTCTGTGCATGACAGGGGGCGGCGCCCCAACTCCCCAATCGGCCCTGCTCTGAGCCCGACCAGGAGCTGCAGGGCAGGCACCTAGGGATTGGGCCTGCCCTCTGCCACCCAGGAGCAGGCCTAAGCCAGCAGGTCGTAATCTCCCGAGGGGTCCCAGACTGCGAGAGGGCACAGGCCGGGCTGAGGGACCTCCCCTCCCCCCGAGTGCACAAATCTTTGTGCATCGGGCCTCTAGTTATTTTATAAGTAGATATAATATCTGATAAGTGGGTAATTGGTATTTTATTGTTCACCGCTCAGAGCTTCTAGAATGACTGTTTTTAGTATCAAAAATAAAAACCAATATATGTCTGTAGTGTCCTAGTCCATGTAATCCTGTCTCTGTGTCAGAGAAATTGTGGTAAATCTTTGATGGTCTGGATTATGCAGCCTCACACTAGGGTGAGAATACTAAGTCCAGCTGCTCAACACCAAACTCGCCACCTTTCAAACACAGCATCTCATGTAACCCACCATACATCTGTCAATAAATCTGGTCAGATATCCCTAAATACCTTAATTTAAGTCTACATCTTTCTGATTCTTATTGTCATTGCCCTCACGGTTTCCTGTTCTATTAGAACATCATCCTTTCTCACTGTCTCCCTAGACTTATTCATTCTCTACCTGACTGCTGAAAAATCTTCCTAAAATGCCACTTGTATCCTGTCAGGACCTTCTCCTGAAACCTCTGTTTCCCAGCAGTGATAGGCAGCATAATGTTTCCCAAAGTTGTCCACGTCAGATATCTGTGACATGTCATGTTATCTATAATAACAAAAGCATAATATGCTAATTAGACCAGACGTCCTTCCAGACATCTTTCCAGACGACCTTCTGGACAAAACCAGGGCTGTGAGGGAAGCCTGGGTCCCGGGTGCCAGAGGGAAGCCGGTGCCGGCGGCCAGGGGAAGGAAGGCCTACTCTTGCACGAATTTTGTGCACTGGGCCTCTAGTATGACATAAGAGACTTGGCATGTATAATCAAGGCTACAGATGTTAGAATAGGGAGATTATCCTGGGTTACCCAAGTAGGCCCAGTCTAATCACATGAACTCTTAAAAACAGAGAAGAAAGACTCTAGCTACTAGTACTGTTACTGGCTCAAAGATGAAGGTCAAAATGACAAGGAATGCGGTGGCCTGAAGGAGCCAAGAGATGGTATCAGCTGACACTCAGCAAGAAAACAGGCTTCAGCCCTATGGCCACAAGAAATTGAATTCTGCTAACAACCTGAAGGAGCTAGGGAACAGATTCTCCCCCAAGGCCTCCAGCTAAGAGCTCAGTCCAGCCAACCCCTTGATCTCAGCCTTAATTTCAGAGCAAAGAAACCAGACTTCTGACCTACAGGACCATGAGATAATACATTTGTGCTACTGTAAGCCACTGAGTGTGTGGTCATTTGTTATGACAGCAGTAGACTAATTAATCCAAACTCTCCCTGTACTTTTCAAGACACATCCCAGTCTAGGCCTGCTCAACTAATCTTAATTAATTTCCCTCTGCTCACACACACCAGCTCTTGGTTTCTGCCAGACCAGGCTCAGCTTTGACACAGAGCTTACATTCTTTGCAAAAGGAAAAAGAAAACAGTGAGAAATAGCTAAACATTATAAATTCAGGGAGTTTGTGGCAGATGGAAAGCTATGCTCTCTAGAACCCCTTCAAGAAAGAAGGTGCTGTCCAGCTGTGGGGAAGTGTGGTCAGCAAGCAGCTCCAGCTGTCAGCACTTTCAGAACCCACTTGAGGGACAGAGAGCCACCCTTCATATGGCCATACGCTTTCCAAGGAAGTTTGCATCTGATGGTTGAGCAAGGGAGCATGGATAGAGAGGCCCAGCCAAGTTGGCTCAACACAGGCCACTCTGACAAGCGGACTTTACCCCAAAGCTTCCCACAAGGCTGGCGGAGGCTTTATCAGGCCCACATCGCAGTTTTACTTCTTTCTCTGCCCAATCCTGCTCCCTGCTTTCTTTCACAGATTAATTGCTGATAAATAACTTGGAACCCAAAATCTACCTCAGTATCTGCTTCTGTTGAATTCACCCTGTTACTAATAAAAAAAAAATAAGGCAGGTTAAAGAGATACTGTCTGGGATAGCAACTCAGAGGAATGAATAGCTTGTAAAAATTGTCATGCTACAAAGACTCAGAAAAGTTAAATGAAATTTTTTTTTAAAATTATGGCTAAGGTCATATGAAAGTAAGAGATATCCCAAAATGCAAGAAACAAAGGTGAAACTAAAAATCAAAATAGTAAGAGTGCAAGCTGACATGGTATGAGGAGGGAAATAGCTGGACCTGGAAATAGGACTTGATGGCTAGGTGATTTGATTGTCATTCACACACAGGGGCAGAAGAAAAGAACTTAGGCCTATGTGGAGCAGAAATTGAGGCTAAGAACTTGCATAAACTTGGCACCCTAAGCGATCTACATCCTCAGTAGAAGAAAAACTCAATTCATCTTCCAATGAAATTATAGAGAAGCTTGTTTTATGAGTAAGAAAAAGAAATCTCCCAAAATTGCCACAAACATGCATTTGGAGTTCCACTTGAACTATAAGAATTTCCTATACTTAGTAATATAAGAATTTCCAGGCTGAGAATTAAAGTAAGTATGTCATGAGCCAAAATATCTCTGGAGAATCAAGCAACAGCAAATCGTCCGCCCTTGATTCCCTCAGAAAAAACAATACCAGCAGAAGATGCATTCACAAGTTATGACACATGTTAGGGAAGGATCCAGGATAAGTGAGAGGCAGATAGGATGGATTATAAAATAAGCATAATTAAACTAATACAAGAGATTTAAAAGGTATAGGAGCTACAAGAAAAGATGCTGAAAAAAAGGGAAACCTGATAGATTTGAAAACAAAAACTAAAATAACCCCTAAAATAAACATCTTAATCATTGACTATGAAACTCATTCATGGTTAGGTTAAACAGCTAATCAAACAGAACTGAAGAGAGAATTAGCAATGTAGAAAATGGATCTGAGAACATTTGCCCAATATTCCCATAGAGGTGTGCCATGCAGATCTCCCTATAATATATTCTGTTGAAGAGAGCTTAATTGACCAATATCCCCAACTACTGAACTTCTGGATTCACTCTGCATTCACTCTGAGGACTACCTAGTCTCAGGGGTACTAGAGTCAGCTCATTCCCACTCAACATACAATCTTCTAATGGGTAACTTTTGCTCAGGAACTCCTCATCAAAACATTCCCAGAATGACCCTGCAGTCTAAGCTTCTTCCTATCAAATCTTTCTTTTCTTCTCACCCTTCACAGTTGTCAGTCTTGTATGAGGGTCCGAAGGCTCTGCCTACCTATTCCTGTTCCCTCCCTCTTTGTCTTTTATTTCCTACAACTGATCTCTTGCATACCTAATCCTACCTTGCCTTCTGCTTCTCAGAGAAGCCAGGCTTATACAAAAACTAGAGGCCCGGAGCATGAAATTCGTGTTCGGATACGATCCCTAGGCCTGGCTTACAATCAGGGCCATCTTCCCCGGCTGCCTACAGTCGGCCCCTCCCCCCGCCACCACCCACCTCTGGTTCCCCATTCGCCATCGGGTGGTCAGAGGCTGCTGGCGGGGGGGAGGAACCAAAAGGTCAACCATTCCCGCCTGCTTGCCGGCCCTGCCCCCACCACGAGACACCCTTTGTGTGTGGGGTGACTGGCAGGGCGGGGGCCTTGGCCTGGCGCCACCCATGTCCCCGCCACCCACCCTCGGTTCCCCATTCGCCATCAGGCAATGGGAGCCTGCCGGCCAGGGAAAAGGACCGAGAGGTGGTCAGTGCTCCTCATAGTGACTGGTCGAGCAGTCGTTCTGGTTATTCCGCCATTAGGGTCAATTTGCATATTACCCTTTTATTATATAGGATTATTATATAGGATTATTATATAGGATAGAACTAAAATAATTAAGAAACTTTACATTGAATATTGGAGGAAGGAATCAATATTAGTATATTTAATAATGCTTTTATTGTATAAAGGCAAGGAGTTTGCCAGAGAGTTTATTAGATTTATATTTTGTTAAGAATGAATATTTAGCTGAAACCGGTTTGGCTCAGTGGATAGAGTGTCGGCCTGAGGACTGAAAGGTCCCAGGTTCAATTCCGGTCAAGGGCATGTACTTGGGTTGCGGGCACATCCCCAGTAGGAGATGTGCAGGAGGCGGCTGATCGATGTTTCTCTATCATCGATGTTTCTAACTCTCTATCTCTCTCCCTTCCTCTCTGTAAAAAATCAATAAAATATATTTAAAAAAAACAACAAAAAAAACCAAAGTCTTCTAAAAAAAAAAAAAGAATGAATATTTAAAATGTAGGGACAAACTCTTAAAGATTACAAATAAGATTCATTATTGCAAACCCAGAACGGAGGAGAAACCTATTAGCTGTATGAAAGAAGAAAGAGCAAAGTAAGAAAAAAGTGAGATAACTAAAAAGAACAATTTAAGATGGCAGAACAATACAAGCAAAGTAATTACAATAAAATACTGAAACTATTCAGTTTATTAAAAATCAAGCTATATGTGATAACAAGAGAAACACCTAATCTTAAGGTTCCCCAAAATAGAAACTAAAATTATGTAGAAATATGTTCTAACAAAGGACTTCCTAAAAGAGGGTTGCTTTCTTAATATTAGGGGAAAAAACCAAGATTTAAAAAAATTTTTTTAAGCATTACAGGAAAAAGGAGGAATATTTCATAATGATAAAAGAAATTTACTAGAAATGTCATAATCCTGAACCTGTAAGCACCTCACAACATAGTTTGAAATACATAAACAAAAATAGGAGGAAAAAATTTCCAAGAGAAATGGAAAATTATACAATCCTAATAAGAATTTGATATACTTCTCTCAGGATCTTAGAAATCAAGTGAATAAAAATTATTGAGGACATAGATTTGAATATCAAAATTAACAAGAGTAACCTAATAAGTATATATACAATCCAGCACAAACTATTATGGAATACATGTTCTTTTTGACTACACAAGGAACGTTTACAGTAATTGATTAAATTTTGTTGAGCAAAACTCAACAAACACCAAAGCATTGGCATAATACAGATCTCATTCTCTGACTACAATGCTATAGTAAAACTAGATATCAGCAACAAAATAACCCCCAAATCCCATACATTTGACTATCTTAAAACACAAGAATTAAATAATCTGTGATTCAAAAATTAAATCATAAGAGACATTTTAAAAATATTTAGAATTGAACAGCAAATTTTAAAACACATCATTGATCAGAACTAGTGGGATACAGCTGAAGTGATATGGAATTCACAACCTTAAATTCATGTATTAACGGAAAAATGAAAATAATGAGTCAAGTATCCAATCAAAGAGTCAGTATAATATTTAAAAAGTAAACTCCCAAAATGTCAAAGTAAAACAATAAAGAAAAAGAGAATGAGTGGGTAGGATAGAAGTGGTTATTTATTTCAAACAAAATGGTAAAAAAAAAAAAATGGACCGGCCTTTTAGACAGAAATATGCCAAAAGAAAAACTTTCAGATATTAATAAAATACTTTTTAAATAACAGTATGCACATTTTGCTTTCTGCTCTACCATGGAAGGTGACAGAAAATTGGCTTACCAGACTGCAGTTCACAGCAGGTGTATATATAGAGTGGAAAAATCATGCATCTCTTGGCTCACGAATCCTCCCTCGGGGATGAAGTCATAAATGCAGCAAGTGCGATGAGAACAGACCCCTGGAGGAAAGGATGATGACAGACTGTGTGAAGGGCGTCCATACTCCTGAAATTAGAGAGCCTCTCCATTCTGCCACCCAGTTACCCCAGTGAGAGTCAGCAGTGGCAACTTGTGTCCCAACCGCACAACACTCCACCCTGGCCTCTTACCAGCAAGTGGGACTGCCCTTCCTGCTGGCAGCATCACAGGACTTTGGTGCCTTGGAGAGGCTTGTGCTTCTAATCCTAAAGCACCTTTTGCTTATCCCTTTGCTCTTGTATCCTGTTGATCACCCCGTTGAGTCAGCTGATTACTCACATTCTCCCAACAGATGATTCTCCCATCGTAGTCACATCATTGTCACCAATGCAGCTCATCCATCATCACCCAGACATTCATCCCCCCCACCCCCACCTTCCACTATTCGGTAGCTCCATTAATTAGGTCCAACTGTCCACACCTCCCAGCCTTTAGAAAATCCAACATGGAACTCCCCATCACATCTGTTAGACTTCTCTACATAGGACTTATCATCTGGTCATTTTCTTGCTAATTTATTTGATTGTTTCTTTCATGTCTTCCCCCATGAGAACATAATCTCCATGGACCTTCTGTGTCTTTCTTGTTCACCGCCATATGCCAGCTCACAGGAGTGCTTAGCACCTTGTGGAAACATAATGCATTTTTGAACATATGATCTAAAGTAATATAAGTAATGAATGAATTTCTTCATGTATATCAGGGAATCTTCTCTCCATATGAAGACAAGAGGGAAGATCATTAGCACTAATGTTCACTCTTTAGTATAATCCTGCCATTTCAGAATTTGTAAGCAACTGTAGAGATAATGTTGTGCAGCCCCCTCTCGTCCATCTTTCTCTGCCTCATGAGAATTATACTCCTGCTATTCTGGTCCCATGCCCAGATTAAAAGGACTATACTACATCGATTGTAGCTGGGCAAGATGCCAACCAAGGACCATTTGAGAAGAATTCCCCACAGTAAGCAGAAAGTGACACCTCCCAAGCAAGCTTAAACTGCTCTCAGCAGCCAGCGATGGTAAGCAGGCTCCATGTGACACTGTGCTGTGGAGAGTACACCTGGGCATTCTGGGACATGACATCAGCAGCCCAAACTGTTTCTGGTATAAACCCCAACTCTGGCAAACCTACTCACACAGCAGGAAACCTATTACACCCTGTTAATCACAGACGGTCTGCAGGCCCTAATTAATCCCTGCCTCTTTGAAGGATTTCTCTTTGGCATTTACTTACTTCAAAGTTGCCTACCAGTTCAACAATCAACAACTCAGGTGATTTTATTTACATTATTTTTGTTTTTGTCAGCAAAGATGTGTGTAGATGCAAAAAAAAATAAAATGGCAATTGAGAAAAGATGGCCCTCGAATAGTAATGGTATCTTAACCAGTAATTTCCCTGCCAAATATTCATACTGTGGCAGAAAACTAATTCTCGCACTTAATGAATCATTTGGTAGAAATTGCTAAAGACTAAATTTTAATAGATAAAACTGTCAGAATTTCCACCTACTTGGCTAGCTTTCACTGACCACCGTAAGGCCAGTCACGGTAAAGTCTAATTGGCTACCTTCCAGGCTTTTCGAATCACCTTAAATTTTGCTTCCTCTAGAAAAAAGAAGGTCCTTTACCCCTTCCAAGACTAATTTAAGTGACCCTGTGTGTTGTCCTTATAGAAACTTCTATTGACTCTTGTTAATTTTTATTAACTCTTGTTTCCTCAATAAAATATAAGCTTCTTAAAGATAAGGATTGTGTTTTGCTTTCTCATTGTGTCCATGGGGCTTAGCGCATGGCCTGGGTTAGAATGGGTGCTAAACAAGTGCACTGGGTTGAACAGATAGATGAACAGATGGCTAGATGGACAAAAGGAGTGATGAGTGAACCAGAGTGGACCAGTATAGCAGACTCCTTAGGTACCCGGTATCACAGGGCCCTCTGGTTTTAGGACCTCTACAGTAGACAGTACGAGAAAGCTCAGACTAAACTCTCTCATTGCATTGCACCTCAAACATAATCTGCATGTCTTTCTGCTCAGAGTCTTCTCTGACGCTGCAGGTGCCCATTCAGCCCAGCACAGGCACAGCAGGAGAGCTTACACCCTCCAGGATCCTCAGGCAACGAGGTGCAGGAGCCACTGAAGGGACATCCAGCCTCCTACCCTCAGTAGCATCTGGGCATGTCTGATCAAGTTGCAGCAGAATGGAGCCCCTGTTGCCTACAGCAATGCTCTTGATAGGACATCCTCATGCTGTCTTTCACTCTCCTCACTCCTTCACGTCTGTCCTGGGCTCATCTGCTCCATAAACTGCCTGCACCCAAGTCTTTGTCTCAGGCCTTGCTTTCATGAAAACCCAAAGAAAAGTGTCATAATGTGAGAATCTCAACCTGAGAAAGATGTCCAAGGACCTAAATAATCTCAGACATGACCACCTCAGAGAACATATGTAAGTATCATATCACATATGGTCCACCACTAACAAAATAATGAAACAGCCCAGCCGGTGTGGCTCAGTGTTTGAGCATCGACCTATGAACCAGGAGGTCATGGTTCTATTACCGGTTAGGGCACATGCCCAGGTTGCAGGCTCGATCCCCAGTGTGGGGTGTACAGGAGGCAGCCTATCAATGATTCTCTTGCATCATTGATGTTTCTATCTCTCTCTCCCTCTCCCTTCCTCTCTGAAATAAATAAAAAAAAATTAAAAAATTTAAAAAGATAATAATGAGAGAAAGCACCGAACACAGTCCCTAGGTCATAGCAAATGCTTGACAAGTTGTTCCGTCCCTCTTTCCTGGTTAATTCCCATCCTTTCTGCATTGCTTCCTCTATAAGCTCCGTGGGAACCCAAAGACACGAGCCTCTCAGCTACTCTCACCACCTTCTATGCAAATGTCTCAGAAGCTTTCTTACTCTAAAAAATGAAGGCTCTTGGTGAGTAATTAGAGATCAAGAGAAGTGATCAATGAAAGTTGCAACAGCTCATGTTTAGTGTAAAAAAATACAAATATACTCTAGTGTTTGTATTTAGATCTTCCACTTTTACAGAGAGTAATAATTGATTAATTAATATTATTGGTTAACTAAATGAATAAACTCAATACCATATTACAACTACTGGAGGATAGCCATTCTTACCTATATAAACCTTCATTGCTAGATCCATCGAGTTAAATGTAGATGTAGTTCCCAGGATAGTCACATGTAGTCAAGCCTTATAAATCTGACTCTGCAAAATCAGTGTAGACATTGCCACTTCTCCAAATTGCATTTTCATTTTAGGATTTTACCCAAAGATGTGAGATATCTTAGGGTTTCAGGCATCATGGATAACCAGATGAAGAGATTTGGGGGACAGATTGACCTAAAATCAAATCACATTAAGTATTCCACCTGAGACAAGATCTAAACTTATTCTTTGATGAACATTACTATCCCTTTGACATGGCAATAGTGCCACTCATATAAATATGAAAAATACTATAATTTTACTGTCTCTTTAACACTGAGTTAGAAAAGCCTTGGATTGTTCAAGCAACCAAACTTAAAGTGAGCAAACATCACAGATCCTATAAACATCTTGTGTCTTAGGAAAGAAATCACAGCACATGCACAGCTCTGATATCACACTTGCAGTTCTCAACTACTTTTTCAAACACCTTGTTTCTGCAAAGAGGGAAATCGTTCCAAGTCTAGGAGTTAGTGGTGAGTGAAACTGGCAACATTTGAATTCTTCACGTGTCTAATCTTAACACTATATTTTATGCAAATTAAACTTAAAACAGAAACCCTAAATATATTTTGGACAGAATTTATCTACAGTGGTGGCAAAATTGAATTGCAGCCCTACCACCGTCTCTAACAATACCCCAAAGCCCCCAATAAGCATATGGTTAAGTAATGATCTTTATTGGGCTTGCTATGCAAATGAGGCTTTGAGAGGAGGCCTGTTTTCTCATCAGCATCAAAGTCATCTCTGATAAGCATGCAATCTGGGCTTGCTAGACAATCATAATGTCAAAAACAGTGGGCTTGCAATGCAAGCACAATGTCAAAGCCAATCCTAGCTCTTCCTTCCGACCGAATTGTCATCCTAAACCTGCTTTCATAGACACTCAGGGCCCACTATCATCTACCATTTAATTTTCTAAATTTTGTAAGTGAGCTAAAATTTATAGTAACCATAGTTAGCCAATGATATATTATGTGATTTTTAAAATAATTTATTTTCTATTATTATTACATGAGATTTTTCAAGAAACTCTTTGAATGTTTTCAGAACATTTGTTTTCATTAAAATATGGAAATAATTCTATTGTGAAAATTAACAATTTAATACCATCAGACTTGACGTAGATTTCCAACCAATTTTGCCCAGTGGATGTTCCTGTAAGTTAAATTAAATGCTCTGATCAATTCCAGGATGCATATTTTTGGACCTTCAGCATTGGTTTCCCTACTTCAACAAGGACATAAAAGAAAACAAACTGCAGACTTTCCTCTGTGTTGGGTGCTCTGCCATCCCAACACCCAGGGGTGATTAAACTTTGCTTCTGTCTCTCCATTTATAAATGGGAACCTGGGTTCTGAGTTGTTCACTAGCTTGCTCAAGGTCACAGCGACAAAGACAGAACACAGACAACAGAGGTTGAAAATCACTTGCTAGAACTTGCTGTCGCTGATGCCAAAGAGAGTTAATTGGATTAAACTATATGTCTCCCTCTGTCTCATCTCATTGGAATTCGAAGAGGAGCTGCTACGATGCCGTGACTAGTGTGTACCACATCTTGTTAGAAGATGCTCAGGGAGTTTACTAGAAAACTTCCTTTGAAACCAGGAGCTAGAGATGATTAACATTAATGAGAAATAAGATCATTGCCCAAATGGGGAATAGCAAGATCGAGGAGTGAAAACAGACACACGGAGCTTGTATTACTATAAAACCCTTAACAGAAAGTGGTAGAGCATCCGTCTAAGAGCAGGAACAGAGAGGGTTGGAGTGTGGAGAAGAGTTAAGTGGGAGTTCAGAAGCTATGTCTTGCCAGATGGTAGTTTAGTTCAAGCCTGTCAGTGAGTTTCAAACAATCAGAGAAGAGGAGGAGTGAAAAACATCTTTTCTGTAAATTCTTCAAAATGTACATTTAGCACAAATCACAATGCAGACTAAAATGAACGCTGGGTTTGAAAAATAAAAATAAGCTTATTTTTATAAGCTGTTCCAAGAATCAAACTTCCACTAGCAATCAAGGTCGCCTCCCTTCAAGGTCAAAAGGCACATGAAGGTGTTGTGAGCAGTATGTGTGAGCAGGAGTAGGAAGTGCTCTCAGGTGACACACCTCCATGCTCTCACAGTCGGTGCCCACAGAGAGCGGAAGACCCGCACGGGGAAAGGGATGTGTGTGCCCTGTTTTGTGAGTCTCCCCACTTGAGAAATATTAATTATCTGGAAAAACAGTACAGTGGCCTGAGGACAGGATTAAATGAAACAAAGATTTCTTCCTGGGGTTGGCGTGGCGGGGGAGGTGAGGAGTGGATAAGCCCCAAATCCTCATTCCTCAAGGCCAAAATATTAACAGCAAAAAGAAACAAAACACGGGCACACGCCCATTGAAAGGAAGAGCATTGGGAGCCCAGGGTTGCTGTAAACAGCTGCATCTTAGAGATGAATAGTCCTCCGCCTCTTCAGCCTGCCGGTCTCTTTTCACCCAGGAGCTTAATATGAGCTCTGTGTTAATTATACATTACAATTACACGGAGACATGGGCGCGTGTGCACACACATGCACGCGCGCACACACTGTAATGATCATGCCGCCGCTATTGCTCACCAGCTCTGGAACTTATTCAGGTCACCTCGGCCCCTGTGGATACGACCTTTGCTGTCTAGTACCTCACCCTTGACTTTCCCCGGAGATGACTACCCGGAAATGAGCTTCCTCCAAAGGGCACACTCTTTGTCAAGGTTTTCCAAGGGAACAGATTACAAATGTCGTATGCTACGCAGTGACTAAAAAATGTGTATGTGGTGACAAAATCAAAATGTCCTGACCACACATCTTGGGCAAGTGTGGCCCAGTGTGCTGGGGGGGCCTTACCGTACGTGTGGCAATGCCTCGCAAGGCGGTCGGATCCAGAGCGTGGCTTTTAGGTTGCAGGGGAAATGGATGTTGAAGGCTCTTCCTGTCATCACAGCAGTTTGGGTGATTGCAAGATGGGCCGGGGAACAAAGACTCGGCAGAAATATCCCTGCACTTCCCCCAAGCCCAGCTGCCGGCCCTTGACATCTCCAAACGGGCACTTCACTGAGCGCTTAGCCCCTGAGAGCAGCGCACAAAATGTAAGGCCAGAAGCATCTATTTATGAAGCGTGGTCACTAAATTAATCTTTCCCTGTGCCCAGCTGTGAAGTGGAGTTAATGAGGATGAAGCAGAAGCTGAACGGGGACATAGTTAGTCTTGGGCTGCGCCTCAAGGCCTCACCCCCTTGGCAAAAGAATCAGGACATCTCCCTCCTGACATGGAAAGGGGGTGACAGGGACCCACTGGCAGAGAATCCAGGCAACTTTTACTTCCGTCACCCCACCCCCTCTATTACTGAACACCTGGCAATGTGTGTGCTCCAACACAATGTTGCCTCCCAGGTCTGCAGCCTTCTCACAAGTGTTGGGCTTCTCCATTTGTCAATCGGTCAAATAGTCGTTGTATTGACTGTGCCCCTCCCATGTCTGAGCACGGTGCCATGTGCTGAAGACATGGCAGTGAACAAAGCAAACTCCCTTCTCTCAGAGACCTCACCGTGCAATGCGAGTAACGAACAAGGATGCGAACAAACACACACATTTTCAGGCTGTGAGGAGGCCTTGCTGGAGGCTGCAGCACAGCTGAAAAGCAACCCTAGCTGGGTGGTCAGGGAAAGCCTCTCTCAGGAAGTGTTGCTTCAGCTCTGCCAAGCTCCAGTGTGGAGACCCAAGCACACGCTCTAACAAACAAGGGAGGAGAGATATCGAGAGAGTTAAACACAGCAGTGCTTTGATAAGTGCTCTTGCATTTGATCTCCCCAATCAATTACAGAGAGGTAGTTATTATTAGGGACTCAGCTGTGAAATGGATTCAAGTTGTTTGGTCACTGAAACCCCAAAGAGGCCACATGATGTAATGCAAAGAGACCGGCACAAGTCCAAATTCCCAACGTCCCCGTGGCTGGGTAACTTTGAGCATGTAATTTAATTTCTACATGCCTCAGTTTTCTCACTGGGAAGAGTGGGTTGCTACAAGGATTAAATTACCGAGCATGCAAGAATTACCTCGCATCGTTCCTGGCGCACAGTAGGTGCTCCAGGAGTGTTCATCAGAGCCAGTAGTTGTGGGTGGGCTAGGTGTGAAGGTTAGCCCTTTGCAGACTTTTTAAAACTTAATTCCCCTAATGGACACTATTGCTATCACTGTTTTAAAGATGAGGAAGCAGAAGCCGAGAGGACCTAAACAAATTGCTCCATATGTAAAGCTGGTAGGTGAGAAAGCTGGTACTTGACCCTGGTTTGACACGAGAGCCAAGCAATTAGCTCACTTCCCTGTTACAGTGTACCCATACGGGAAGTGTCTAACCCCAAGCCAAGTTCCACCTCTTCACATGGCATCAGGAGCCATCCACTTTAATATTCCACTGCCATCTCATCTTCCTCTGAGAGGATCAAAAGAAAAAAAAGTTCCACTCCATTTTGACCTTTTCTTTTCTGGTTTCTTCTCAACTGACATGGCACAAAACTCAAAGATCTTTAATTTAACTCTCTTTATTAAGAAAATAGGCTGGAATAAGCAGAGCTGGGGTGAGATTCCTATTGTTTTGTGTGGTTTACTTCTTTCTCTCTCTCTCTCTCTCTCTCTCTCTCTCTCTCTCTCTCACACACACCACACACACACACACACACACACACACACACTGTCACACATTAGGTCCAGTGATAGAAGTGGTCCATGAACAGTATACCATTTTGCCACTTATCTCCAAAGGAAAGCTGTCTCCATAAGTATGATGAAAACTTTGTCTGACAAATCAGAAAAATGCAAAACAGCAAAAGTTTTAATGAGCTTGTCCATGAAAAAAATCCTGCTTTATTCCATATTCCATTGAGATTAAGAATATACAAGGAATCAAACACTCAGATACACATTAACAAAAATAGGGGAGACAAACCAAGAATTAGTTATTTTGATAATAATAACAACTGTGATGGCTCAATGAGAGTTTAAGGAATACAAAAAGTATCTTGAAAAGTATATGGGTTTTCATTCATTTGACCCACAGAAATTTATTTCTGCATATTATATTCCTGGCACTGCTCTAAACACTGGGGATACAGCAGTAAACTAACCAATAAAAATAGATACCATCAAAATAATAATATCAACAATAAATGCCCACCATCACGGAACTTTATTTGTGCAGATACTGAATATTATACAAATATTCTTCATTTTTTGTTTCCTTTACTTTGAAGTTGACGTCTACTTAAATGTAAATATCTGACAGCATGCTCCTTTAATTGGTTACCAGTCAAGTCAACCTTACCCTTTCACGAATTTCCTGGTGGAAATAAAAAGGAGCGTGTAATGTGAGGGCAGAAGGAGTTTGTGCCAGGTGAGGTGGGGGACGGGTGAGGAAGGAGGAGAATGGTGCCTCTCATAATTTTGCCCACCAAAAACACTGGCAACACAAAAGTAATCTCACTATTATTCTAATTAAACCACCGGCGACTGCTTTCAAAAAGGAAAGAAAAAACCTCACATAACACATTTCAAAGTCAGAAACAATAGTTGTATGGTCTGAATTACTATTCCTCCCATTAGCATGAATAATCAAGTTTACTATGTGTTCAATCAAAGCGAGCCCCAAGTGAATCCTAAAATATAGCATTTGCATAGATTCTTCCCACTCCTGCCCTGCATAATGGGTCCTGAAGGCGAAAGAGTGTTCAAACAGGCAGATGCATAGTTCTAAGTGCGTGGGTAAATCCATAAAAAGTGTAGCATTTTACATTAGGTGGGAGAAAGGCAGGCATGGGTGTGCCCTTCCCTGAAACACCAAGAATAGTCTCTTTTTAGAGGAAAGAAGATGAAGCCAGAGTGACAAGATGAGATCTGATTGGTTGGTTACTCTTTCATCCCCAAAAGAAAATTTCAGGGGATTGAGACCATAGACTAATCCAAATGTCAAATATTAGTTAGTCAAAACAAATGTGTGTGTGTGTGTATGTGTGTGTGTGTGTGAGAGAGAGAGAGAAAGAGAGAGAGAGAGAGAGAGAGAGAGAGAGAGAGAGGAGAATAAGAAGAAGGGAGATGGAGGAGAGAAAGAGGGGGAGGGGGAGGGAGGAGGAGGGGGAGGGAGAGGGGAGGAGAGGGAGGGAGAGGAGAGGGCGTGTGGGGGAGGCCCTGGGAACTGTCAGATCTCTGGGATAGGAATGGCACCATTATGCCTGCATTTTCAGAAGTGGCCCTCCTCTTATCCTAGTTTCAAAAGAAGCCCCTCTATTCACCTTCTCATTAAAACAGCCTCCAGGAAAAATGCTGAGACCACACAAAGCAGGGCATTCATCACTAGGGCAACCCATGTACTCAATGAAAGCTGGCAAGCACAAAAGGCTCGCTTCAGGCTTTGCAGGGAAGCTGGGTCTCTTTGCCTCAGATCATATTTCAGATTTAACATTGAACACAGATAGGAAGCATATTCTATTTTGGGGGGGTGTTGTATTAGGAGTACTTATGAAGAATGAAATCATCCTTTTAATCTAATTTCACTTTTAAAGCAGGCAACTTCTTGGATAGTATTAAGGGCCAATTTTTTTATTTACCAAGACACTGCCACCAGCTACATCCCATCCATTTTATAGCATCCCGTATATGCCATCTAAATTTAATGTGGTTAATTGTCTCCGAGGCTGGCCTTGAGACTAAATCTTAAGGGCCATTCAGATACACTTCTCAGCTTTGCCCCTACCTGCCCACCCCCACCCCACCATCACAGTGACTTCCACCCATCCACCCTGCCAAAGACCACACACACACACTCCTCAAGGTCAACAGGAGCCTACTCAGCTATAGCTCAAATATAATGTGTGAAATGACACCAGAATCTGGATACAGCATTATTCTCACATATAATGGAATTTAATACAAGTCATTTTTTTCTTATATATTCTTTTTAAGGACTTTGAGATATTAAAGTTACCAAAGAAATCTTCATTCCTTGGAGGCAAGGGGCAGACTGTCTTACAGTAAAACCATCATAAACTAAGTTTCAGTTAGTGTGTGCACCTGATCAACCCTGCTTTATTCCTGGTCCTCCTTCAATGTCTTTCTTTTCCTGGAGATGGAATAAAATTACGACATTGGGCCGGAATAATTATACTGTATCTCAGCTGTATTTTAATTTGCTGTTGACAGAGCTTCTTCTCGGACACTTTTCACAAATAACATCTCCTAAGAAATCACTTTAGCATATTAGAATCTCAAGCAGAAGTTCCATTGTGGACACCTGGGGCAATTTTCTCAGTGATAGTGCAGACTTCAGCTGGAGTGTGAAATTTGATCCTTTTTTCCTTGTCTTTTTCATGTGTTTTGAGGAGTGGGGTGAGTTGGTTTTGTACTCCTGTTTCATAACCTATTCTTTCATTTTGTTTTAAATCTATACAAATCAGCTAAAAAAGAAATTTTAAAAGAAACTCAGCTGAAATACTAGCTAACTCTTCCATTTACCAACAGAGAATTAAAGAGATTGGGAAAATAACCAGATAGAGTAAATAATAACCCTCCTTCCCCCCCCCCCCCAAAAAAAAACGTGTTAAGTTCTGAGTCAGGTACCAGGGATTGCAAGATTAGTAAAACATAAATTCTGCTCTTGTGATGTTCATTCTATGCAACAGAGTATTTATCCATCTGGGAAGAGAAGGTAAACATCTCAGAATAGATAATACCTTGTGGCTACACACATAAACAAGAGCTGTTTGAACTCCTCTATAAGTTTCAAAATTCTAAAAGGGGTCCTGAGATCAAAATGCTTGAAAAAGGCTCTTCTAGGAAATGAGGAAACAGACAGAGAGTAGAAACAATGCTTTCAGGAAGCTTAATGGGAAAACAACAGACAAAGGATTATTGTTAGAAGGGAGCTTTGGGGTCAGAGATGGTGTGTGTGTGTGTGTGTGTGTGTGTGTGTGTAGAGATAGTATTTAAACTTGAGCATGTTTAAATACTAAGGGTAAATGCCCATTAAAAAGGGAGATACAGCCTGGCTAGCATAGCTCAGTGGTTGAGTGTGGACCTATGAACCAGGAGGTCACTGTTCAATTCCAGGTCAGGGCACATGCTCAGGTTGTGGGCTTGATCCCCAGTGTGGGGCATGCAGGAGGCAGCCGATTAATGATTCTCTCTCATCATTGATGTTTCTATCTCTCTCTCCCTCTTCCTTCCTCTCTGAAATCAATAAAAAATATATTAAAATAATAATAAAAAAACGAGATACTGTGCAGTTGGAGGATATTGATGTAGAGAAAATAAAATACCTTAGAAGAAATAGAGACTGGAGAATTAGACTGGAGAAAGGATGGCTTAGTCCTTTTAACAGGAGAAAATTAGAAAAGAATTGCTTCTGATGTTGAGAAATTTTTGTTTTTGTGGCAGGAGTGTGAGAAAGCTCTCATCTTATGGCTGTTAATATGCTCTGCGAATTAGAAGGTAACGTTATGTGCTAAGGAGGAGGAGAGGGGTTGGGAGCAGGGAGGAGTAGGAGTTTGGAGAGAATGTGGAATATTTGAAAGTGTTCCTCTAGAGAATGTCAGGAACATGACGATGAAAACCCAGGCAAGATTGCCAAGAAGTAATGAAAATCCTGTTGCCCTCCCAGGAAGCTATCTAGAATCTACCTTTAATCTCCTCCAGCCTTCACACTCTCCCCATCCCCAGGCCAAAGAGGGCCAGGCCCATGGACACAGAGGCATTGGCCCGTGATTTTCATGGTGGTTGCCAATACCGCATCCCAGAAGCAAAATAACAGACCAGTTCATGGAAAAAGGATTGTGGCCACCGAGTCTGAATATCCACAAACTGTCCTGCCAAAAGGCAGATATATTTCTAGACGTGCAACTGTGGATACTACATGAGATGACCAGTGGAGAAGACTGTTTCTTTTTTAGTTTTTTTATTATTTGATTTCTTGAGGAAAACTGTTTCTGAGGAATGTCCTTGCACATCAGCGCTCAAAAACAGGGCCAAAAGAGAATAACAAGGACCACAACCAAAACCACAACAGGCTGCAGGGGCAAAACAAAAGGCAATGTTGCAAACACCAGCACACCCAGACGCACGCACGTTCCCACGTCCCCTCTTCCCGGCAGGGTTCCCAGGAGTTTAGGTTGGCATTAGTCATTGCTCCTAATTCCTGTCATCCAGAGCCCCCTCCAGGCCAAGGCATCATCCCATGACACACGATGTCTTCCTTTATAATGAATGCATTTTCAGTTTTGCCAGTAACAGAATCTGCGGCTTTGGTGTTCTTTTACAGAAACACTGATCGAATTACCCTGAGACCTTTTTGCGTGTTCTGGGTAACTGGGCAGAATTCCAAAAACAAATGCTAACATTATCCTCAGATACAATACCTAATTTTTAAAGACTACTCAGAAGTAGATATTTCTCAGTCATTCCAGGCTTGGCCATGGATAAAGGCACAGTCCACTTGACATCCCGTTCTCTGGCCACTGGGTTACACAGGCCACGTATAATCTTATAAACTGTAAAACAGTTCCCGTAAGAGCTCTTTGTAGCCAGAGCACCCTATGCTCTTCACTGGAAATGTAAACAGGACACGTTTCTCTTAGTCTACTCCCTGCACAGTGCAGACTCGTTTCCCAACCTTATTACGTCTCCTTGTTATTTCCATTCCATTCAATCAATTCACTTAAGAAATTTCTGCCTATTTCATCAAGTGCTCAGGAGAAGAATCACCTCCTTTTTTCTCCAGTATGTTTCAGCATTGTGCAACATTTTAGAAGTTCTTTCTAGTGGCATCCAGAAAATCTATCATTTAGAATAGAAATAAGAGTAAAGTCTACGACAATTATGTCGCTTGTCCCCCTAATTTGACAGTCGGAGAAACTGAACCTACAGTTTAAATGACTTGTCCAAGATCAACAGTGTCAGAATCAAGTGCTGTATTCATTTAGTGGTTTCCTACCATATCTCTCGCATCTTAAAATTTGAACTTTTTTATTTGCTTTATGCTGCCAGGATTCCTATAACTTTTCCTTTTCCTACAAACACTGCTGATTACATGCTTTGCCTGCATCTTCACCAAAAAAAAACCCAACACATCTTTTTAAAAAATATATAGGACTAACAGAAGCTGACAATTGAATATACATCATGTCAATTTGACCTTGAAGCGTCAGTGTTATTTAATGTGAAGCTATCAGGATGATAGCACAGCAGATGCTGCCAAATGAAAATTTTGCTGCAATGAGCTTTTTATGAAATATTGAGGCTAAGCAGAGAACCGGTGCCTCTGACAAAAATATTCTCAGTCACTCCCCTCACTAAATCACGATGTGGAGTCTGCAGCTACTCTGGGCTTTCCGTGGCCAGCAATGACATCCTCAATGTGCTTCGCTGGGAAACACCCAAGATCAAGAGATAACCTCTCTACTGCAGATTGTGAGATCATCTTCATTCTCATAGGCTTACATTCAAGACAAAGGTTTTGTTTTGTGGGGTTTTTTTTAAATTAAATGGTATTCAAGAACTTTGTATGAAGTAAAAAAAAATACCTCCTACTACCCAGCCGGTGTGGCTCAGCAGTTGAGCGTCAACCTATAAACCAGGAGGTCATGGTTCAATTCCCGTTCAGGGCACATGCTTGGTTTGCAGGCTCAATCCCCAATAGGGAACTTCCGTGCAGGAGGCAGTCAATCAATGATTCTCTGGCATCCTTGATGTTTCTCTCTCTCCTCTCCACCCCTCTCTGAGATATACCCTACTGAGCAGGAAAGGAAGTGGTGGACTTTCTCACTATGGCTGCATCTTGGAAGCATCTTCTCACATCTTGGACGCACACTGTATTCTCTCTCTGCTACTGCAGTCCCAGTCGCCATTCTCCCCTCAGGTGGAGAATCTACATCACACTTGTAGAGGAACGCCTTTGACCCACCACTCAGTGAGGCCAGCTGGGTTTAGAGCCGCGGTTCTCAACCTGTGGGTCACGACCCCTTTGGGGGTCGAACGACCCTTTCACAGGGGTCGCCTAAGACCATTGGAAAACACATATATAATTACTTATTGTTTTTGTGATTAATCACTATGCTTTAATTATGTTCAATTTGTAACAATGAAATTGGGGGTCACCACAACCTGAGGAACTGTATTAAAGGGTCACGGCATTAGGAAGGTTGAGAACCACTGGTTTAGAGGAAGAAAAGGAAGTCCTAACTAGAGATGCTGCACTGGGACAACCAGGATGTGCTGCTGTAATAAGGAGTGTGATGGTAAAGGCCTCCTGAGGGGCTCTTCTTGTGTCACCTGGTGGGGACTCTACATCAGGTGACATTTATTAAGCAGCCAGTCACTGTTCTGCTGAGGGACAGGTTTAGGAGATAAGGGGTAGGTTGCATTCCTCCACGGATACAGAAAGCCAAAGGTCTCTCCATCCAATGCATGGAGCAGGGACTGGGGTGGAATAAGGCATACAGTCCAGCTACTGTTCAAGGACATGCCCTGACGACACCATGGTAACCTTTAGTTTTACTGACTGCTATGGCCTCACTGTTCTATTCCTGGCACAATGCTCACTGCTGGCCAGGATTCATTTCTCCCAATTCAGTTCAAGTTGGAGTCACATAGTAAAATGCACAGTGACAAGATTTCCTGAGGCTTTCAGGCGCCCTCGGCCTGGCAGGCTGCGAGTTGCTACATTTCTAGATCCAAGGGTTAAAGGAAGGCGCCCATTGATCCTAGACTTCATTTGGAATCCAAACAGATGCTGTCTAGTATTAGCTATTCAGGAGGCAGTTAAAGATCCTTTCATTCATTTATATGACAAAATACTTTTAGAGTACCAACTATGTCCCAGGCATTATGCTCGGCCCTGGATGATACAAATATAAATAAGACACGACCAGGAGAGTCTCCAGGTACGTGAGGGAGGGAGAGAAGTACACATGTCATACAATATGGTGAGCGTAAGATTAGAGATATGTGCAGGGTCCTCAGAGAAAGAGCATCTAATCCAATCTGAAATGGATAAGAAGACTTTGTTAAGAAAGTCTGGCAAAAAAAAGGAGGGAAAGTGGATTAAAGAGCACGGGTTACAGGCAAAAAGAAAAATATAAGCAAAGGGAAGGGCATATATATATGAAGCAGAATGCTTTGTGCACAGGGTTGCCAAGGACAAGTCATCCAATGTGCCTGCGAGACAGGGATGGCGACCGACCACTAGCTAGGAATTCAGGTAGAGGCCAGGTCAGGAGAAGTGTGTGTCCCATGTAAGGAGCTGTATTCTATAGGCACTGAGGAGCCATTGAAGGCTTTGAGATGGGGAGGGACAGTCCATTAGCACTCCTGAAAGGTCACTCTGGCAACAGTGTGGAGGAGAGGTCTGAGGCTGAGACTAAAGGGAGGGAGAAGAGTTAGGAGCTTATTTCAAAAGCTGAGATGAGTAACGAGGGCCTGCCTCTTGACCTCTCAAAGAGCTGACCACCATGTCTGGAAACCACAGACATCCTCATTTATGCACAGAGCACAATCAGCATTGAACCCACTGTAACAAACCTACTGTGTGAAGTGTGGCAGACTTAACCTTGGTATGTCCTCCTAAAGCAGATGGAAGCCAGGGGAGAAAAGGTCCAGAAATTTCATGCACACCCTACTCCCTGCCAGTCTCTTTCCCAGTTGCTTAGGCTTCTGGCCCCATTTCCTGAATGCTCAGACCGACCCACACCTGGCTGTGGCCTTGCTTGCTTCTGTTACACAGGGTGGCTCTGCCACATCCGGGTCTGCTGCTCGTTTTTCCTCCCTCTGTTAACTTCTGAGGACTTGCTTCTCATCTGTCTTATGGTCACTGTCATTTCTGCCCCTTTCTAAATAAACCTGCTGAGTTGGCCCCTCCACACCAGCTCAGTTCTATGGCTGCTGAATAAAGGCACAGTGGCTACCTCCAATGACATGAGCAAATGACCATTCAGTTAGATATGCCCCAAGGTATTCTAAGGGCTGCACCTCTGGCAAACCCATGACTTATGTCCCAAGGCATTCTGAGGGCTGCACTTCAGGGATACACATGACCTACAGACAGACCCCATGGTGTCCCACGGGCACTTCAGGGATACACATGACCTACAGGCTGCAGCTTGCATGGAGAACACGCTGGCTTGGAGGCCAATATTTTTCTTTTCGGGAGATTTGCAATCCTAGGCAAGTGTCCCTGAATAGCAGGTTAAAAAAAAACTAATCAAAAGAACAGAAAATTTTGCACTGGGAAGAACAAGAAAACATGTGCACCCTCTGATAAGAATTCAGCGTGCGCTGGAGAGATAGCATCCGTGGTGATCTTCAGTGACCAAGATTTGGGCAGATGCTGGACAAAACTGCAAAAGGCAATTTGCTCTCATGCCCTCTCTTTTCCCCACTGGCATCATTTTCATGACAGTTCCCACCAAGGGGCGCATGACATTGGAAATCATTCACAGCAACATGGAACTTGTGGGGAGATCAGGAATGTCAAGTTACATTAAGCCTGGCATGAAGCCAAGCACATGGATCTGAACTGGGGGCACTATCTCAGCTGTACCCAGACAGACCCCATGGTGTCCCACGGGCACAGTTAACTTTAGGCATGATTTAGACAATAATTGGCATCAACTCAAATCTAGCATTTAGGGGGGATTGACTTCTGGCATGGCAGAGTGAGGAGCTCTGCTGACCCACTCCCCAGTGAAACTGGTGAAAATTATTAAAAACAACACACCAACAATCATTTAGAGCCTCTGGAAATGGCCCTAAGAGTATACAAAATAGCAAGCTCCCACCACCAACCTGGCTCATCCTAACCCCCTTTCCTGCTTTCTCTTTCTCCGTAGTACTTGTTACTACCTGACATACTATATATGTACTTGCTTGTCTGTTAATTGTCTCTCCTTAATAGAATGCAAGCTCTATGAGGACACAGGCTTGGGGTTTTTGCTGCTATACCCCTGGTGCCTAGAACATTCTAGACCACAGTATCTGCTCAATAAAATATTCTTGAATGAATGAATGAATGAATGAATGAATAGCCACAACTGGGCCACTGAATCCCAAGCCTGAGAGTGTACCTTTATATTATGATCATCACTTAATAAGACTGAAGCTGATGCTTGCATCCATAAGAGCACCATACGCTAGCTAGCCCCTTCCTACCCACCCCATTGCTACCCTATATGCATTGCTTCCAGCTGATTTACATTGAACCACTGCTAAAATAATTAAATTGTTATTGGCTAGGTTTAAGGTATAATTCATTTAAGATGTCTATGCATTTTTATTATATCCAGTAAGGATTTGCTGAGTGTCTAGGATATAAGTTTACTATAGGATTGTGCCAAGAGCTTTGGAGCTTCACATATTAGAATAATGATGAAGTTTATAATCTCATCTACAATGTCCAGAAAGAACAGCTGGAGATTTAAATGCATTCAAAACTCAAAAAAATGCAATTATGGTAAAATCAGAGATGGTGGAAGTTTGATCTATAGTTATATATAAATTTATATCCACACCCCCAGTGGTAGGCTAGAGCTGGCTTATATCAGCACCTGAAAGCCAATTGAATTTTCAGAAATTTTGCAAGCCAGTTGTTAAATACAACCATTATTAAAATTAAATTATTTAAACTTCAATTAAAGAAATAATATTAAAAAGAAAGGTAGTAAAAATACATAAAATTATCACTTTCTTATGATTTTATTACATCTTGTTACCATTTAAGCTCTCAAGGTTATTTATGTCTATTATAATGGTGAGCTACTGACCATCTCTTCCAGACTCCACATTCCATGGAGGCCTGAAATCTGCCACAGTGAAAGTGTTCATATCACGCCAATCAGTAAATTGTTACAAAATAGGGCTTAAGTTATTGCTTTGTTGATTGTTGAGCCTTAGGAAAGTGATGGAGAATATGTTAATAGTTTTGATTAAAATTAAGATTGTGACATATCTGCAGCTGTTACATTGTGAAAACTCAAAATGCTCTTCTAGTGTTTGAAATCTATTAACCGAGTCAACGAAAAGGTAGCTCACATCATTGAGAAATCAGTAAAATTTCAAAATACATCTTTGTTGCTTCACTTAATTCATGTCATAATATAACATTCATGTTATAATTATACATCATCATAATTGATGAAGGATACAAATGTTTGACAGAAATTAATGAAAGCATTCTAAATATATGGCATTTGTAATAAAGAGTTGTATATTTTATTACTCATAATGTAATTTCATTATAGCAGAAGAAAATGATAATAAACTTATGTATGTATAAATTTGCATACCTTTTTTTCAGCAAGCTGGTTGTTAAATGTTTCCAGCACATTACTTTCTACCCCACTCTTCTCACCTACATTATAATTAAGTAAATTAACTCACTTTGTGTAACATAATAAGAAGTATATGTTCAATCTCTGTCCTGAGTTCCTGGCATAGAGCTCCTAAAATCTTTGTAATTTCCTGAAGGATAGAGGGTGAAAGGAGCACCTTTTGTCATTATATTTGTTCTGCATCCCAGCTTCCTAACACAAGAGCTTCAAGATCCTTGGAATCTCTGGAGCGACAAGAGTATCTTTTTGTGTGGTCATGAGATGACTGGTGGCTGCAGGCCCTGGCAGCTTCAGGATGGGGGCAAGTCACAGAAAACCAAGACATGCCTAGAGGGTTGGAACTTTCATGCCCAGCTCCGGACCTCTACAGCGGGGAAGGGGCTGGAAATCGACTTGATCACCAACGGCTGATGACTTAATCAATTGTGCGTACATGATGCAGCCTCCATAAAAACACTAAACAATGGGGTTTGGAGAGTTTCCCGGTTCGTTCCCACATGCCGGGAGAGTGGCACAGCCTCTAACTCCAAGAGACAAAACTCCTGTACTGAGACCCTTCTGGACCTCGCCCCATCTATCTCTTCGTCCAGCTGCTCATCTGTATTCTCTGTTGCATCCTTTACAACAAACCAGTAAATGTTAAGTGTTTCCTTTAGTTCTCTGAGCCACGATAGCAAATTACTGAAACGGAGGAGTGGTTCAATATAGGATGAGCAACTTATAGAAAACCGATAGCCAGATGGTCAGAAGTACAGGTGACAACCTGGGACTTGCAGCTGGTGTCTGAAGTGGGACAGCCACTTGGGACTGAGCCCTCAACCTGTGGGGTCTGCACCAACTCTGGGTAGTCAGTGTCAGACTAAGTTAAATAATAGATTATAGGACATTCAGTTAGTGTTTGCAGAGAATTGGAGAATACTTGGTGTGAAAAACCAGCACATTTGGTGTCAGAAGTGTTGTGAGTAGAGGAAAGGGTTTTCCTTCGCTTTGTATCTGATTTTACATAAAACCTTCTATGTGAGACATTTTCTAATCTACATCTATGAGTCTACATAGAATTTTATACAGAAATATATCATAGGATTATCCACATAGCAAAGAGTGTAAAGAGTTTGTAGTGGCACATTTTCTCTCCTGCTACATCTGACTAAATCAACCTAAGTGACTTATTAATACATTTGCATCTGCTAATAACCCTTTCCATTTAGACTTGTAACAGTTCTATTTGTGATAAGTTATAGTGAATACAAAATAAAAAGACGGTGTATGACTTTCTTACAATTCACACTTTTATAATCCTGCACTTGGAGTGTGTGCAACCCTGCACAGAGGCATCATCAGCACAGTGTGGGTCAATGTGTAAATCAAGTAGGTGCCTGAGCAACTCCAGCTCTGCTTTATGTCTCTGCAAGGTCATTATCATGAAACACCAAATGAAGTAGCTTGCTTACAATTAAAAGCAATAGAACGTGACATGGTAACTTTGACAAGACTTCAAAAATCCGTTTTGCTTAGCACTCAAAATGTGTCATTAAATGTGTTTCAATGTATATAACTATTAGGTCAAAGCTGTTTTTTTAATTTTTTTGTATGATAGGAAAACATTTGCACTTTTAATGCCTTTTTAAACAAAATGGCAAAAACATTTTTATTCTATCTTCCAATATTTTCAAATAAAACTAAGAATCTTCTGGCCTAGTTTATTGTATAAGCTTTTCTTAAACTATTAGATGTGCACTTTGAGGTCCTTTCCTGATAGACCCACATCGATTGAGCAACCTATAGACACAATTATTCTATATATTGTGAGGGGCATCTAAGAAATAAGACTGTGCAGGAATGAATCCTCCCTTATTATCTATACTGCTTGTCTGGCCTTAGTGATGCACTGGCCAGACATCCTGTCCAGCAATTCATAATAATTACCAATTGACTGGTTGTTCAGTCCCATTGTTTGACTGGCTTGAATGTACAGAGCTGGCATGATTTCTCTCAAAGGAAGTTTTCTGGTTGAATTTTCCAAAAATTAGAAAGCATTTTCCTGGAAAGTATTGTGTGTGTCTGGATTTTATTTCCTCCACAATTTTGACAAAGCCTGTGGCTGCTAGACTTCCAGGCACCAAGAACACAGCATCTTTCCAGGTTTTCTGTGTATCTCCAACATATTGCAGAGATGACCTTGGCTCTGGAATATCTCTTCATCTTTATCTCCATGATGACAACCAGCAAAAAAGGGAGAAGTTAATTCAATCAGCTGATTGTTGTTTTTTACATAACCCCAATAGCTTTGGTAGATTTTCTTCCCCCTGTCTTGGCTGATTGCTTGGAAACTATCAATAAAGAGTTTGCTAAGTGTGAGATTGAGGATTATAGAAGTGACTAGAGGCGTGGTGCATGAAATTCATGCATGGGAGGTGAGGGGGGTGTCCCTCACCTCGGCCTGCACCCTCTCTAATTTGAGACCCCTCGGGGGACATCCCTCTCGCAATCTGGGACTGCTGGCTCCTAACCGCTGCCTGCCTGCCTGATTGTCCCTAACCGCCTCTACCTGCCGGCCTGACTGCCCCCAACTGCCCTCCCCTGCAGGCCTGATAGCCCCTAACTGATCTCCCCTGCCAGCCTGATCGCCCATAACTGCCTCTGCCTCAGCCCCTGCCACCATGGCTTTGTCCGGAAGTACATCCGGAAGATGTCTGGTCTAATTAGCATATTACCCTTTTATTAGTATAGATTAGCTTTAATATGATTATGAAAGTCTACTTAAAATTATTTGTACACTATAGTGTACAAATAAAAAATAACATCAAAATGACTACTATAGGCATTGTAATGAGGAAGAAAAAAAGCAGGAGACTGAAGACACAATTTTTCTTTCAGTCTTCCATGTGGCATCTTTTTAAAAGACCTGTCTGCACATCTTTCAAGGTGGCTGTTAGACTTTCAAAATGATGGTCTAATAAGAGGACTAGCAACTTGACCTGTTCACTCTGGGCACCAAAATCTTGCCTTCACTCACAGGTGTCCAACTTGGTTGAGTCTCTTTTGCTAACCTAAAAGGAACTTTTAATGAGTCTTTTAAAAAAATTAAAAATGGTTAGCTGAGAAAAAAAATAAACTTCAATAAGGAACAAGAAAACTCTAACTATAGATTATATCTAATAATAATGATGATGGCTGTAATCATTAATTTTATGTATCAACTTGACTGGTTATGGGGTGCTCCAATATAAGGTCAAATATTATTCTGGGTATTTCTGTGAGGGTGTTTTTGGATGATATTAACATTGAAACCAGTAATCTGAATTAAGCAGATTGCCCTCCCACTGTGGATGGGCCTCTTCCAATACGCTGAAGGCCTGAATAGAACAGAAGGCTGGCCCTCCCATGAATAAAAGGGTTCTCCTGACCGACAGCCTGCCAATTAGAACATCAGATCATCCTGGTTCTCCAGCAGCTTCCAGCCTTCAGACTTTAACTGCAGACTTGGCCTGACCAGCCTCCATAACTGCATGAACCAATTCCCTATATTAAACACCTTTCTCTCTCCTCTCTCAATAGGTAGGTAGGTAGATTGGTAGATGATAGATAGATAGATAGATAGATAGATAGATAGATAGATAGATAGATACTAGTAGATAGGTAGGTAGGTAGGTAGATGATAGATAGATAGATAGATAGATAGATAGATAGATAGATAGATAGATAGATAGATACCAGTAGATAGAAAGAAAGAAAGAAAGAAAGAAAGAAAGAAAGAAAGAAAGAAAGAAAGAAAGAAAGAAAGAAAGAAACACAGATAGATCCTGTTTCTCTGGAGAAGCCTAACTAGTACAATGGCTATAATATACTGAGCACTTACTGTGTCTCCACCACTGTTACGGTTATTACCTCTATGATTTCATTTAATTCACACAACCCTGTGAGCTGGGTTTCACACATTATGTCCATTTTACACATGATGAAACTGATGCAAAGCAGATATATTACATTCAGGGTCAGTGAACTAACCCTGGCATTATATCCAGGGCCTGAAAACAGATGCATTGCTCCCAATCTTGTATCTTTACGTATTTATTATTATCCTATTTTTTAATGTGGCATAAACGATTAGTGCTCACCTGAAGTCCATGTGCTCCTCTACATTTCCCAGCCTTCCTTTCAGTTATGTTGGGCTGTGTGAATAGTGCTGCTCAATGAAATATGTGTGGATGTGACATGTGACCTTATGGAGTAGGCAATTAAGAGCTGATATGACACCTTCATTTTTCTTTCTCTGATTATTCAACCCTGGAGGACACCTGTCCCAGCTGGCATAGTTACAAGATGATAGCAGCCCAGGTCGCTGAGTCATCTTTTGGATAAGAGCCACACAGGAAAGTCATCTAAGCCACATAAAACTTTGAGTAGGAAATAAACTTTTATTGGGGCAAGCCACTGATATTTTAGTGTTTGTGACCACAGCAAATGTTACACTATTAAATTCCAATTTATACCAATATGAGATAATATAAAAAATGATCAGCAATGGACACACTTTATGAATTTATGTAACGTAGCATAGCAAGGCTTTGGAACCTGGCAACCTAATTCAAATCCTAATTCCACTAGGATTTGAGCTGGGACAAGTGACTGACCTCGGATGAGTTACTGAGCTATTCTGTGCTTCTCATCTAAAACAGGGGTTATTATAACAGGGTGGCTGTAATAATCAGGTGAGTAAGTATGGGCATACTCAGAGATACTGCGGGTTTGGTTCCAGACCACCACAATAAAACGAACATCTCAATAAAGCAAGTTGTAATCTTTTTTGCTGATGGAAGGTCTTGCCTTCAAATTGTAGAAAACACAACATCTGTGAAGCACAATAAAGCAAAATGCAATAGAATGAGGTATGCCAGTATACTTAAAGCTATATGTTGGTATATATGAAAAGTATAAAATATGAGATATGTAAGTAAACAGTAATATACATTGCCAGTGTAAAACAACTTTTTACTATGATTCACTCAAGTTTATCAAACAAACAATAATATGTTTAATAAAACCATACACCCAACACATAACTAGATTCTGGGGGTAGGAAGATGAATGAATGAAACATGGTTCTATTTTCCAGAGTTCACAACATATTAGAGGAGCCATGTGATTAATATTGCAATTCAATAAGCACCATAAAGAACCATTTTCTGGACTTCACAAATTATGCCTTTGTAAAAACAATATTTCATTTCCAGTTTGAGATTTTTGGAGTAACCCAGGCAATATTGGTGATATGGTAGAAGGAACACGTCTCCCAATTCACCTTCCAGCTTTGATTTCCTCTCTCCAAATCACTTTCTAGGCTGTCTGCTAGAACACAGATTTGATTGAAAATGCTACTACTACTTTAAAGTCTTTGAAGAATCTCTATTCCCTATAGAATAAAGTATTGGAGAGTAGCAAGATGCCCCTGCAGCTCTACATACCTGCAGCTAACATCCTCTCATGTAGAGGAAGAATGGGTGAGAAGTCATATAAAGAGAACTAGGAACCCTGAAGACAGGCCTAAATTCTACCTCTTATTGTCTTTGAATCCAAACTTCTCTAGATCTCAGCTTCCCCGTCTATGAAAAGGAGATGTTACCTGTTCTTATATTTAACAAGGTTGCTAAGAGTCGGATGACATTGTAAATGTTAAAGTGATTTATGATTTATCACACACACACACACACACACACACACACACACATATAACTTTAGGGCAGGAAAAATATTCTTTCTAGGATGTTTTTAAATACACATTCACCCAAGTGCCTTCCCCAAAGATCTTAATTCAATAAGTTAATTTGATTTTTTGCCAGACAAGCCAAGTGATTCTGAAACTGGTAGTCAATGGACCACACTATGAAATATGCTGATGTAAAGTGTCATAAAGTCCAGAAAGATGAGTCCTAATGAACATAAATATTTTTGACCCAACAAAAATATATCTTGGTCAATATCTACTTTTCTATCCTTTATCATTCTAAAAATGGAAATTGTTGTCAGACTACTAGCAAACTGGAAATTGATATAATTATTGAGAAACCCAGAAAGTTTCATAGGCTTTCCCCTCATTTTAGGCCTTGGAAAAAAATAAAAGTCTACAGTTATAGTCCCAATTGGTAAGACTTAGATGTGGTAGAAATCTCTAGTGCCATCTGGAATGGCATTTGAGACTTTTAAAGCCTGAGTAGGAGGGAGCCAGAACTGGCCAGAAGCCAGACTTCGTGGAAGCTCTTGAGGTGTAAAGGTGGCTACTATCAGTGCCGATGAGCTTCAATTCACAAATCAGTATTTTCCCACTACCACTCTGCCTCCAGATTTTGTTGAATCTGAAACCTTAAAAATATTACCTCTATTGTAGTTATTCCTCATTTCCATATTGACCACCTGACCCAAGGCAGCTCGTGTATATGGTAGAATGAAGGCCACGGCTATCCTTAGGGGAGCTAGCCGCATCAAACATTAAGAGACTAATGGCAATAATACTCAAAGTCACTTTCTTTGGTAAAAACTCCAAATAAAGCTCCATTCTATCTCGATTGTGAGAAATGTAAATAAGGAGCTGAATATACACAAATTTCTTAAAAGCATTTACTAATAGCCCTTTGGCAAAGACAAAATTAAGCAATCTAAAAAGCTCTTACATTTTTGCCAGCCAATTATCTTGTTCTTCCTTTTGTTTCTGTTTTTGTTTTTAAACTACTAATATAATAAATAAGAAAGGATCATAAAATTTTTCTGCCCCAAACACACAAAAGTCCTAGTAAAAAGAGAGAACTACCTCTCACATATAGTTTATCTTAACATTACAATTAATAGCTATAATAAAGCATTCTGAAATTCAGAGGGGCATGATGATTGGGGAAAAAATATTTTTATATATATATAAATAATAAAGCCAAGATAGTTTTATTTTTTTTTATTTTTTAAAAATTTTTTTTATTGATTAAGTTATTACATATCTCCTTGGTATCTGCTTGAAGTAAAGTGGTAATAATTCATTAACAGAAAAAAATTTCAGGAAATGAAAAGCCAAGATAGTTTTAAGTTCAAACAAACCTTTGTGTGACTTAAGGGAAGCATCATATTTTTCCACTATCCACAGATTTAAAAAAAAAAAACACCACTAACAGATGTGCAGCAGAAACAGAGAAATTCTTGCTTGCACTAATCTGAACTAACAGCTGTTATTAGGGCTGACTCTGAAATACTTCTGTCATCACTTCTGAAAACAAGCTTTTCAAATGTGGAAAGGGGAATTTGCAAATATGAGAGGGAAACTTCAGGGATATAAATTTGGCTTTTATCGGTCCTGAAGTTCATCACCTTTTAAACTCACAATCAATATTTTTCCATTATAAGCTCTGCCTCCACACATTTTTATATGGAAGCTTGAAAATATCACTTCTATTGTGGTTATTCCTCTTCACTGTATTGACCACATTTTGAAGGAACTAATACAGAAGTTTAAAATGCTTGTGCTGCACATAAACTTCATATGAATATATCTCAACATGTGCATGCTCTGGTGACGCAACCAAAGGGCACTGTAATACAGTGACAAATAAGTAGCATAGGCTTTACATGCAGATGGCCCACATTTAAATACCACCCTTCCCACTTTGTGACCCTGGATAAACAATGCTAGCTCTTTGCGCCTCTATTTCCTTCTCTGACAAATGGTATCTATTAGTAGGTACTAGTATCTACTAATTCCAATGATGCTTTGAGGATTAAATATTATACCTTTGTATATATATATGTACATTTGCATATGTGAAGTATAGGTATGTGTGTGTGACTATGAACAAATTCCTATGCACACTGCACATATCTTATTTTGAAGTAAAAAAACAAAACGGGAACAAATACAATATTTATTTATTATTAGTGTCATTATAAAGCTACTATACTGCTTAACCTATAAATCAGACGGGGGCACTGATTAATTCAAAATCTGTGTCTGTAAAACTTAACTCATGAGGAAAGTCCAACTAAACACATTTCATTTTTTTTTTTTTTTGTCACTGAGAATTGTTTTTGAAGAACTTAAATTTACTGCCTGTTTGGTGTGGTGTACACACATGGAGAATATGGCCATGATTCATCTCAAAGCTGTTTTCTCAAATTCAGTTCTCAGTCACGAATCAGTTAGAGGACATTGAAGAGTTTTATAATTTCACATTCAATTGTGGCAACCAGGGGGGTTTGGTTGGGTTAGTTACCTTAACGACACATTTCAATTCGTGCTTATCCAGTATTTTAGCATAAGACAGAATTCTCTGTTGCATTGTTTGGTGAGGGCTCTACTGAGGCTGGCACCAAATTTTTAAGTCTCTAAGTGGACTTGATAGTTAATATGGGGAGTGAGGTGTTGTTTTCCAAGTGAGAGAGATTGTGTTTTTAACCATTTTTTAATAGAAACCAAAGAGCCATATTCTTTTAGCGTTAGCAATGTAATTTCATTTTAACTTCAATAACAAAAATATGTAGTTTGTATATAAAAAAATTGTTACAAGATCGTTATTCTTTCTTTTTCCTATTAAAAAATACCAATTCTTCTTTTTCTGACATACTCTTCTCCAAATAGCTTTTCTAATTCTGCCCTTTTAAAATCGTCTATCAGACATTGATTTTTTTCATCATTTAATGGAATGAAAATTAAGAGGACCACTGTGTGTGTGTGTGTGTGTGTGTGTGTGTGTGTGTGTGTGTGTACACTTTTGTAAAAACTCTCACCTTTGAGCTCATTATTTTGATAAAGTATGTTTTCAGACACCAATATATTCAGGTGTGTTAGCTCTAGCTTTGGAAGAAATATGATTTTTCATTACCTCCTTCTAAGTCCACAGGGAAAGGACTGAGTATGAGCTTTTACAGAAACTACCAAATATGTGAATTCTTGTATTACTTTTTACATTTTTCAGTAACTCAGTGGTAAATTTTTCCAACTCAATATCCTTAAGTTGAGCCTTGTCTTGAGGCTAAAATTTCAACCGTGGCTCTTTATTTGCCTTGTCATTTTACATATTTCAACAATGCATTAGTTTTAGTTGATTAACAAAAAGCAACTGAAATGCAAAGGATAATAGAATAATAAGGCAATTGATAGCATTCTTCCTGCCAGATAAACATGCCTCACAGAAGGCTTAACTGTTACATACCTACAGTTTCAGCTGTTTGAGAGTTTTGATAATAGCCTGGCATGTCAAAATTCAGCTGCCAACACCAAGCTGTCAGCTTTCAAAACGTTCTATGGAGTGTTTGTCCCTTAGGGCATAAATTCCAAGGAGCAACTGAGCTGCCCTACAACTTGACAGCTATCCTAGTTCTGGGAGAGCCTTGCATCTGTGCAAATCTAGGAAATGTAACTGCAGCTCGAAGATGAGGATCTGTGATTGGAGCACAACTGCTCAGAAAATAGCACAGAGGCCATTTGGGTGCTAGATAATCAAAGGGCTTTTGAGGTCTCTGGAAAAGAAGCTTACTTCAGCTAACTAGCTGGTGCAGCTGGACAGAAAGCACTTACGCAACTGCTTCGGCCAAGATTCTCAAGGTGGAAAATGATATCCTGGAACCACTCTTCCTCTGCTGGTGACCCTGCTAAGTAGAAGCAATTTCCCATATTATGACGGCAATTTCTCATCAAGCATTACATAACCCCTATCATTTCATCTTCCTAAAATAAATTATGCATGGCGTTTGGGAATTCATCTGGGAGCTGCAGGTCAAATGCCCCATTTGCTGCTAAATTACTGGTAACATTTTTCCTTTTTTTCTGAATGATTAGCTATTTACACAGAATATTGCTTGGATATAACACATATTTCCTCAGTGCAGTATTTCTATGAAAAAGCAAATCTTTCTTTTCTTTTGACTCCCCAAGGTCAAGTTAAGGACTATCAGTGGCCCTGAAAAATAGTAGAGTACCATCCTCAAAAGATTCACATCATCTTCAAAAAATTTCTCACCTGACACTTCGAAGTTTTGATGACATAAAATGTCTGTTCTACGAAGACAGTCTAGTCTGACTGTGGGATTGGTTATCCCAGCTCTTCCATTTCCTGGCTGTGTGACAAGAGGGAATTTATTTCCAACTCTTAGCCTAACTGGTGTCATCACTAACATGAAAATATTGTTAGCACCAGTTTTGAGAACCATTGTAAAAATCAAGTTAATGAATACATAGAGCAGGGGTGGGCAACTTTTTGTGAGTGCGTGCCAAAACCAGCAAAACCTCTGACTCAAAATTCTTCTGTGTGCCAACCCTAATTTTTTGAGAACATGTTACGCCTACTTGATATCTCTTAAGGTGTATGTATGTGAAGAACCTTGAAGAAATAATAAAATTCATTCAAGCGACAAAAACACAGTATATGATGATGAAAAATACATATTCATGTACACTGATAGTCCGACAGAAAACTTTATGACTCCGTTTGATATTATCAGTGGGACTTTTGCTGCTGCATCACTGATGACAGAGATTTTACATCAGGTTTATATTTCGTGACCTTCAGAGATATGCACGAGCTACTACTTTCATCCGTCAGGCTACTCCTATTATGAGACTTAACAAAATTCATCACTGAGAACAAAGATTCACAATTGTAAATGGAAGATTATAAGAGAGGGTGTTGCGTGCCAGCAAAAGTTACTGGTGTGCCATGTTTGGCACGCGTGCCAGGGGTTGCCCACCCCTGACATAGAGTGTTTATACCACTGCTGGATTTAATTATGCTTGTAAATATTAACTATTATTTTGTACATGCTTAAATTGTCACATTATCCTGACTTGATCTTTCAGGATTCATTATTTTTAAAAAATGATAAATTAGTGAGTCAGCAAGCAGCACAATAATGTTACTTGTGGAATGTGTGTTCCTAATGTAGCCATGGAATCTGAACCCTAACCTACAGGGATTAGTACACTAGATGTCCATGCACGTACCTAGGAGAGGGGGAAGTTGCCCCCTCACTAGGAACAGCAGCAATATAAATTCCTGAGTCCCAGTTCTGACCTACCCAGATGCACATCCTCTGAGGGCCCACCCAAACATCCCTTCTTGTTTATTTCTTGTTTATTTCTTTCATAGATGTAAAAGTATCTGAAATTATCACTTTTTAACTTTTATTTATTTGCTTCTTTATTTGCTGACCACACCCACACATTTTTCACACATTTCTAGTTCTACTTCTTTTTCCTTTCCACAATATTCGTGGGAAAACATTCCTTCTGCCCATCATTTCTCACCACCTTGCACAAAGGAAGCAACGCATGCAACAAACAGACCCTTCAGTGTTCTCCTGCTGCCCATGTGAAGCATCAATGCAAATATGTGTGGCTCTAATCAGAGGAATCAGAACGGTAACAGTTGTCAACCATCATTGTTACATTCCACATTTATGCACCACCACTGTAAAGATGTAAAAGATGGCTGAAAAAAATGGTATTTCAGCTCTTGTCTCTTGTTCTGAGAATGTTATTCCAGACATAAAAATGTACACTCTAAAACAAGGCTGTATTATTCTGATATTCATCTGGGTCATTCATTTTTAATTAATTAAAATACATAAAAGTAAATATTGCCCTGTTAAATGTGAAGATTTCTAAACATACTGGTCTCCATTTAAGGTATTTGGTCACTGTTCTGTATCCACAGGTGCCTTGCATTTTCTATCTGCCACAAATTTGCTTCCTTTTTTTATGATATTAAGTGATAGCATAGCGATCATCTTGGGCCTTGGATTCAGACACAAAATTATTCCATGTCAACTATGACAACTAAGTGCGATCTAGTTTGTTGATCTGAGCATTTTCATGTTGAGTATAGCCAAGTTCTTTATGCTGAAATTACTGAGGCACTCCTATATTTGGTTAGCTTTCATTTGCAAGAGTCCAAATTTAGAAAATATTTTTACAACCATCACTTTCGCATGGGATTGACCAAGGTCATTAGGTGGTGTTCAGTTGGCAGATGAGAGATCCCAAATGGATTCACTCACATAGCTGATGCCACAATAAAAGTGGCTGCAAGAAGGCTGTTGACCTGAGTGCCTCTGCAGGGCCTCTCCAGCATGGCAGTCTCAGGGTAGTCTGCATGCATAGTTGCTATTCAACATATGTTTTCTCAATAAATAATGAATACAGTTGTCACATTGATTAAATTTCCATTGGAGCTCTCAACTAAGGTTTAAGAATGAGCAATAATGTATCTCAATGCCCTGAAGTAAAAACCTAGAGCCACAGGGAGCACTTCCTGTCCATACAAAGTACAAGACCCTCTGGTTTGGAGAGCAGTCCTTGAAGGTCCTGCTTGCTTGCTGACTCTTGCAGAAAACCTGCCAGAAGATGACTGAATGGTGGTAATTTACCGTAAAGAGCCATTCCCTGGCACAGCACTGGAAATGTTTCTGGTTGGTGGGAAGGAGAAACATAAGGATGCTCTTAAATACACTGAGCTGGCAGCCAATGACCAAACACATGAAGCTAACTCTCAGGATCACAACTCTAATACACACTGCGATAATTCAGTGCAGAATCACAGGATGTCGTTTATAAACAGTGGTAGAGGGCAAAAATAAAACAATACTTTGAAAGCACAAACTAATTGTACTTGTTGGAATATACACTGAGTGGCCAGATTATTATAACCACCTGACATTTGTAGGCAAATTAGCTATAATTTCGCGCTGAAGTTGCTAGAGGGCCAGACCATTATAAATAGGGAAGCAGGTTGTTTACCACGGCAGTAGAAGTTATTTTTTTCTGAAGATATGGGTAAACAACGCGATTTAACAGCCTTTGAATGTGGGAGATATATATATAATTACCTCGCTAAAAGAAGTGTATCTTTGACAATATACTTAGCATGAATCTCAGTCCACAATTCTAGGTGTGTAAATAATTCTATATTATTTCTGAATCAAAGCACCAATTCTCTGAGATTGTGAACAACTTAATACCAGCTGTCTTTGAGTTCCCTCTTTAATAGGGTCTGTCAGAGTTCTAGGACCTTCTGCCAAGCCAAGGCATGGAGAAGAATGTGGAGAGTAGAGTACCCTGTCCTCAATCACCATTCAGACAGGTTGCTTGTGAGGTATATGATAGCCTTTCAATAGGTCCTTAGGTCTTCGCTGCTTCTGTGGGGAAGCTATCGATGGTTCTCTCTGCCCAGACAGCTTCTCCCTACCCCCACCCCCCAACACCAGGGGATATCAAAAGTAAAGCACAGGTCCTCTTTCAATCCCAGTAGCCATGGATTTTCCTCTCTTCCTCTCATCAGGCCAGGAGCACCTCTTTACCTAAAGGCATTTTCTCTAAACCTATGACTCCTACGCCTGAACTAGGGCATAGTGGAAATGGCATAAATGGACATTTCATATGCAGATCACTTTTCTGATCATTTTGTACCTAGGGGAAATCAAGCCACTTTTGGTTGATTTGCTAGTCAATTAAGTCTATATTACCAGGACTTAATGTTCAAAATGACTCTGTAAAGGCTGGCTCATGCTTACAGCAACCAGATCGAGGAGGAAACGAGTGTAAGATGCTGGCTGGAGAATGCAGAATCTAAGGGGTGTGCTGTCACTCAGTCCAGACCTGTGGTGAGATCATCCAAATTTCAAGGGATGCTGAAGATTTTTGTGTTAAAGCTCTTAGATTTTTAAAAGCTGACTCATTTGTTGTAACACAGTATGTTCATACACATAGTGTAGGCTAAATAAAATACACCCCAAGGTAGACAGACCCAGCCCATGAGCTACCAATTTGCATAATCCAGGTATAAGTGTATCACTTGGTCAAAGAACTACTGTACCCAATACTATAGAGAAAGGATTTCTTTTAATCAGTGATTTGTAAAACTCAGCTCTTTTTCCATTTTATAACAAAACTCAAATTTCTGCTGCTACCAGTTATAAAGGCAGGATGTAAGATTTACTATCATTATAAGGAAATGTGGTATCTCTGGCTCTTTGGACATTACCATAAAGATAAGGAATCTATTTTCTTGGCCTTCTCCTTCCCTTTCTTATCATTGCCACTTTCTTAACCCTTTCAGAACACCACCAGCACAACCCGGTCCTTACTCAGAAACAGCGCCCCATTCCCTCA
>NW_005871048.1:20118655-20119910 GCF_000147115.1 Myotis lucifugus
AGGCCCTTTCAGTGCATGTTAGTAACTGCTATGATCCACAGAATCATTTAGAATCAGACCGAAGTACAAAATTGCACCATCCACACAAACAAATCCTGACAATTACTAAACTGATGATATTCTTTTCCCAGAAAACAAGAATTATATATATATATATATATATATATATATATATATATATATCCACCCAAAACTTAATCTCCTAAAATGACAATGATTTAGTATTTCTTATCATTCAGTGCAGGGCTCGGCAGTCCCATCTGGTTGTGCCTGGACTCACTCATGTGCTTTCACTGAGCCAGAGGGGTGGCCAGGCTAGAAGATCCACAATGGCCATACTCACATCTGAGAGTGGGTGCTGGCCATCAGCTGACATGCCTTGGTTCTCCTCAGAATAGAGAGCCCGAAATACATACACACAAATATAATACTACTTCTCAACAATGAAGCAAAAGCAATACAAGGGAGCAGAGAGTCTTTTCCACAAATGGTGCTGGAACAACTGGTTATCCACCTGCAAAAAAATGAATCTAGACACCAACCTTACACCCTTCACAAAATTTAACTCAAAATTAATCACAGATCTACATATAAACCACAAAACTATAAAACTCCTAGATGGTAACATAGAAAAAGACCTAAATGAACTTGGGTATAACAGTATCTTTTTAGATACAACACCAAAGGCATGACTCATGAAAGAAATAACTGATAAATTAGATTCCATTAAAATTAAAAATATCTACCCTGCAAAAGAGAATGTCAGGAGAAAGCAAAGACAAACCACAGACTAGAAGAAAATATTGGCAAAAGACATTTAATAAAGGACTGTAATCTAAAATATGCAAAGAACTCTTACAAGTCAACAAAAAGAAAACAATCATATTTTAAAATGTGCCAGAAACCTGAACAGACACCTCACTCAAAAAGAAAAGATGTCCAACAACATATATCATGAAAGAACTACAAATTAAAATAATGATATGCCACTGCATAACTATTAAAATGGCCCAAATCTGGAACAGTGATAATACCAAATGCTGGCCAGGATGTGAAACAACAGAACTGTCATTCATTGCTGGTGGGAATACAAAATGTTCTAGCCACTTTGGTGGTTTCTTTCTAAAGACACTCTTACCATTTGATCTGGCAATTGTACTCCTTAGTTTCTACCCAAAGGTGTTGAAAACTTATACACACAAAAAAACCTATACATGAATATTTATAGAAACTTTATTCATAACTGTCAAAACCT
>NW_005871048.1:20120799-20142726 GCF_000147115.1 Myotis lucifugus
CCCTCCCCATGGCTGGCCCCATCCCCAATTGGCCCCCACCCATCCAAATCAGGGGCGGGGCCCATCAGCCAACCTCCCACCATCTCCTCCTCCCAACAGGCTGGGCCTGATCCACCCTGATTAAGGCCGGGCCAGCCAGACCCCACTGGTGCACCAATTCATGCACTGGGCTTCTAGTCAAGTCATAAAAAGACATGGAACCTTAAATACATATTACTAAGTGAAAGAAGTCAATCTGAAAAGGCCACATACTGTATGATTCCAACTCTAAGATATTCTGGAAGAGCTCAGTCACACAGACCAATTCTGGCTCTATCAGTTAGCCAGCTACTTGCCTCAAGTCAAGTGACTTAATCTCTCTTCTTTTCTTAAATTACTCACCCAAGAAAGGTGACTAAAGGGTGCCTTCCTCATGGGGTTTATCTGAGAATTAAAGAAAATAATGCATCCAAATTGATTAACACAGTGTCAGGCAGAAAGCAAGCCCTTGCCAACTCTCTCATGACTGAGAAGCATCCTTCAATACACTCTAAGAGATACAAAGAAGATAAAGCATAAAAGTGCCCCTCCAGGTATCCTAATCTAGTAGAAACTATGGAAAGGTACTGACATTAGTTCACAATAAATTTTGTCATAATTATAAATGTGATTTAATCAGGAGTTAAAGGCCTTAAAAGGGAATTTCTGTTGTAATTTATTGTAAGAATAGAAACCTTCAAACACCAGGCCAAGTACAAAGACTGTCTCAGATATTTTCTGATCACATAGTCTTCTGCAGAGCTAAAATCCTGGTATTAGTCAGCTTTATAGCTTTGATGAACATCACAAACAGGAAGCCACCAACTGCTGTGTCAGTGCTATATTTGGTGCTGGTTTGCCCTTACTTAGAGAACCCTATTCCGTATTGATCCTCCTACCTCAGAAATGATATAACTACCCTTGGGGAAGTGAAAATATACAGAGCTATGTGAGCTAAGCTTAGCTCCAGGATTTATGGCTGCAAGATATGAAATGCTAAGTAGGCAAGAAAGCTCAAGAACATATTTTCATCAAAAAGACATAGAGACTTGCAGTCCCTGCTACACAAATAACTCCCTAACAACCATACTGAAAATATGACCACACAAAAAAGACAATGTATCTGAGTTGTTAATATGATTAAAAATATTGACACCCTTGACTCACTAGAACCTCCTACAAGCTTCACTGGACAGAGTAGAAATCAGTGCAAGGGAGATTATTAAGGATAAGACATTAACTTTATCCCAAACCAACTACCATAATTATATTTTTAACACTGATAAAACTTTCTTGGTGTGATTCTAAAGTATTTAGAGTGATGTTCTTAGTTACATGAATTATTTTTAAGCATCACATGGCAGAAGCGTATTAAAGGTAGAATTTTTACTGAATTCAATGAGTAAACCAGTTGTAAAGAGTCACTATCATGACTTCTAAAGCAACACAATTTACTGCAGTGTCTAATCAAGACCTTTTGAAAGGGAATTAGATATGGCATTAAATTGTATCAAAATTAAAACAAATTTTTAAAAACTTATTTAAATGACATGACACTATATCTGACATTTTATGTTATGCTGTCACTTTTTAGAACCAAAGAAGAGAATAATGGCATATTTGTCTTGCATCATAATTCAAATAATGTAATTTTTAATCCAAAATTGCTCCAGTGGCAAATTTCCATTTTTGCAGAAAACCCATTTGTACAGAATATCTGTGGTCCAAAATCATTGTTTAAAAACAAACTATTAAACATTGTCTTTTTGGTTTTTGACATTTAGAGTCAAAGTCTATACAAGCATGAAAGACATTTGTAGCTGCAGAATGAAATGTAAATGTTAACTTGACCATGTGAAAGCCAATGTGCAGCTAATAGGTGGAGGAGGTAGAAACAGAAAAGGAAAAGTGAGAAAAAAAAGTAGGGGTCCTACTACTTAAATGTACTTGTTTTACAAAGCAAGGAATCAAAAAAGTCTGACCCCCCCCCCAAATGAGTTTATGTTATTATTTAAAAATTACAAAGGCTTAGAAAAACTAAAAATAATATTAATATCAAACTTTAGCAGAGGAGATGGGGATGAGAGAGTAATGGAAGTGAGTTATTACCTCATCTTTCATAAAAGGAATTCTATAGGTGTGGTTTATTGATTTATGGAAGAGTACAGGAATAGGCACATTATCTAAAGTTATCAAGGCAATCTTCAAAAAAATTTTTTGAAGTAGCAGCTAAAAGATGTTGTCTTTAGGGAGAATAAATGGGAATGGAGAAGTATGGGTGAGAAACTGTTACTTTTCACCAAAAACGCATCTGTACTATTTGATTATTTATCATATGCATGTGGTATTATGAAAGAACATATTTTAAAAAAACTATATATGCATATTGACATTATTTATTAATATGTAGAGAGAAATGCAATAATAGGTAACTTTAAAAGACAACATTTACAGAAAATTTTCATCATAAGCCACAATACACTTAAAAAACATTCTGAAAAGCTCAGTATTTTCTAATTTATTAATATTTCCCTGATAAAATATGTACATGACAGAAAACATTCCTTTTTAATAGTTGACAACCACTCAGCAGTGTAATAGAGAAACAAAGAGGAGACTGAACTTCAGGCACAGCCAGGAGTACATGTGTGACATTGGAAAAGTCACATCACTTATTCTACTGGGGCCTTAGTTTCCACTGGATAAAAGGGTTAGGCAAAAAAGGCCTTGAAGGCTACTTCAGGCTTGACCTTATATATAGCAATGCAGCTCATTTCATGTAATTAGAATCAAAAATTTCAAAGATTGGAAAAGAGCTTAGAAGTCAGTCTTTCAACCTCATTCTGCAGAAAGAAAAGCGAGGTCTCATAAAACTTCTAGAGCCACAAGAGCTAAGGGTGGTGGAATCAGAAATAGAACCCATATTCCTAGACTCTCATGCTGCCATAACAAATACCATAGAACCAAAACACCTTTTCTGGAAGTTACAAGTTCGAGATCAGGGTATCGGCATGGTTGGGTTCTAGTGAGGACTCGCTTCTGGGCTTGCAGATGGTAGCCTTGTCACTGTGAGCTCATATGGTCTCTCCTTGGTGCACTTACATTGGAGAAAATCTATATCTCTTCCTCTTCTTATAAGGCCACCAATCATATCAGATTAGGACTCCACCCTGTTACCTTGTTAACCTTAATTGCCTCCTAAAAGCCCCTTCTCTAAAAATAGTCACATTGGGGGCTGGGGCTTCAACATATGAATTTGGGAGGGAACACAGTTCAGTCCATAGCATCTTCTTTCATAAAATGTATGACACAACTTTTTGTTGTTGTTGTTAATCCTTCCATTGATTTTCAGAGAGAATGGAAGGGAGGGGGAGAGACAGAGAGAAAGAAACATCGATGTGAGAGAGATGCATTGATTGGTTGCTTTCCACACGCCCTAACCAGGGCCAGGGATCTGAGTCTGCAACCAACATACGTGCCCTTGACCAGAATCAGACCCGGGACCCTTTAATCCCATGGCCAACGCTCTATCCAATGAGCCAAACCGGCCAGGGCGGGATGACACAATCTGTACACATCTCTTCTCCCTGCCAACATAACACAACTCTTGTCTATATATTTCAATATGAGAAAAATATACTTGACTATAAAAAAAGAAACTATTTCACAGCTTGATATTGTTTCTCGTTTCTTAGTGATGACTTAAGGAGACTAATTGCATAAAGATTTGCATGTGATATAGTTTGCACTTTCTCTACATCAAAGTGTAAACTCAAAGACACAAACGTAGAGGTGCTAGGTTATCCTGTGATAGCCTCCCATACACACTTATCAGTTGCTCTGACAATATCCCCAAGAGTAAAATATACCCATTAAAGATAATAGATTTCTAGGAAGAAAAATGTTTTGTACTTGTTTGAACATTTCCTTCGCAGCCCAGTTTTCTGAAATAAAACCCCAAGTCTTCCTTTCAAACCGACAAAAGCAAACAATACAGTCAACATCTGGGTGAGGTAAGGGTTATATTTTCAGTTCAGAGTTGAGGAAAAGGAGCTCATTTGCTAATCATAAAAAGCATATGAAGTTATTGAAATTCCAAAATAAGGAGCTGAGAATAGGAAACTTAGTTTTAGAGGAAACTACTACTTAAATTACAGCATGTCTAGAAATGGGAAGGAATGCATAAAACCCATGAAGCTGCAGATAGTATAATTTGTTCACTAAAAAAGATAAAAAAAATAAGAGAAAAGGGTGTGCACTATAGATCAAGTAGAAAATACTTTAGGCGAGGTTTTAGAGACAACTACAAGGAGGTTTATATGACTTCATACTCACAGGTCATGTGAGAGGAGATGGTGTAGTCATCCACTAAAACTCCTTTCCAGGGCCTCCCCATCCTCTTCCTACTCCCTCTGCCGAGTCAACCTTGGCTCCCAGAGCACCCGGGGTAAACACCTTTGCTGTAACCCTTATATATCGCCTCGCAGTGTTTTTCCCGGTGTGGTTCTCACACCATCTGCATCAAACTCACCTCCACTAATCCCCAGTCCGCCCATCCCTGCATGCTTATTAAAAATGCAGATTCTTTGGCAGCTCTGTAGAGAACATCTCTTTGAGAATTAGCTCAGGAGTCTGCATTTTATCCACTTGATTAAATGTATACTACATTTTGAGAATTGCTACTACATGTTAGCTGTTAGCTTGTCTCTCACCAAACTGCGAGTGCCTTTGATGACAGGTGCTGTGATTTATCAGCCTCTATCAAATGACAAGCTCGAGTAGGTCCTTGATAAACACGTGTTGACTGGGACCCTGAGGAGCACCTCCTCATAAGCAGAAGGCAGGGAAGTGGAACTCACAGAATGACTGACCAAATCTAAAAAATGGCACTCAGTCCTCAAAGTAAGTCGAGATGAAATAAGCAAGAAATGATGTTGGGTTCCGATTCAGAACTGACTCAATACTTTGCAAACTGCTTTCGAAATATTGACTAATTTTGCTCTGTGGGAAACCACGTGAGGGCTAGCTGAGGCTCCGAGGAGTCCTGCCACTTGCGTGCAGTGACTTAGGAGGACACAGCAGTGGTACCAAGGGATGCCAGTGAGGAGCAGCAGGGAAGATGGTCAGCGAAGAAGCCAGGAAGTCCCTCGCTTCTGGGGAGTGCCGAGAAGGATTTGCAGCTGAAATTTGAGGTTGAGTCGAAAACCACATGAGAAGCAAGGTGTCGAAATGAAGCCTCTCAGACTCACACAGGAAGCCACACACCAGAGGCTGACCCGGCCATCCAGCTGACTCCTACCGTGCACCTGCTCTTGAGAAAGTACTCATCGCAAGTACAGATCAGGACTGGGAGCGACTTTTCCAGAAAGAAGAACATTGGGATGACAGTTGGTCGGTGGAAAACTAAATGGGGAATACTGAGATCTTTGTTTAAAGCTGTGAAATCTTGCCTCTCACCTGAACAGGGAGGGCGTAGGGTTAGACTAGGCAACTTCTGTCTTGCTGTAAAAGAACCTTCAGGCTTGCAGAAGCAGAATATGTTACTGTCCAAGGAGAAAAGCTACACAATATAAAGTAAATGCTAGGTCATGTCCAGTTTTTGTGGTCATGTTGATCAACCTAATTATGATACCAACATTTAAAAGGACTTACATTTAAGTTTGGTTTCTGGGAAAAACATGCTTGAACTCATTGTTTCGTTTTTATTTGTTGGAAGTCATGCAGGTAGAAAATGTTTAGTCTTTCACAAAAGGCAATGTATCAGCCTCAGGTACATTCTGTCTATGCTGAGGTTTAAATCCAGAAAGCAGCTAAGAGCTGGTGAGCAGTTCAGAATGGAAATAACTAGAGAGCTGTCTCTCACATCTAAGTAGCTAAGAGCACCTGGAGAGAAAAAGCTACCCAACCTTGCCTTCTGATAGCCTGGCATTTCTTCCTATGTCTCTATTCTGCTCCTGCTCATAATTCCATCATAGTTATTCCAAAGCATCTTCATAAGTCCCTGACCCCATTGCTCTCCTTATCACTTTTACATGATGACTTCACATTGTAGATCACAGAAAAAATAAGGTGCCAGTGATAAGAGCTTCTTCACTTTCCTGCTTGCACTGGGCCCCCACCCAGAAAAGAAACTTATTCACACCCATCCTCCTCTCATAAACATCACGTACACACATCTGTCTTACAATGTTTGCCCCAGTATTTGCTTGTCAGACATCCCAATCAGTCTGCAGGGCACAGAGCAAATCCCGCTTCTCACCCCTCTGCTTCCCGATACATAAATGCTCTATAAGTGTTCATGGAAGGAAGCAGACATGAGAAAGACAGGTATTTGCAACATATTTGAGAATGTTTAACATTCAAGGTGAATGGTGGGATAGTGTTAATTCAAGGAAACATTTAATATAAATTTAAAACCAATGAGACCACTTTAGCCTACCTACATAGGCACTTACCTATGGCCTCATCAAACCATGGGTAAGAATAAGATCATGAGCCTCATTTAATGATTTTATTTTTAACTAGAGGCCTGTTGCACGAAGAGATTCGTGCAATAGGCCTTCCCTTCCCTTGGCTGCTGGCACCGGTTTTCCTCCCGCACCCAGGACCCAGGCCTTTGCTCTGGCTGGAGCCGCCCTGGAACCCTCAGGCTTCACTGCTCGGCAGGCCCTGGGGCCGTGATGCCTCACTGCCCCGCCTAGCACTGGGGCGTGTGGCCTCACTGCTCTGCCTGGTGCCGGGGCCGTGTGGCCTCACTGCTCCGCTGATCCAGGGGCCGTGAGGCCTCGCTGCTATGCCCACCCCAGGCCGTGAGGCCTTGCTGCTCCGCCAACCCCGGGGCCATGAGGCCTCGCTGCTCTGCCTGGTGCCAGGGTGTGAGGCCTCACTGCTCCGGCCCTGGGCCGTCAGACTTTGCTCCATGGCTTGGACCTAGTATGCAAATTAACCGCCATCTTTGTTGCATATTGTGCTGATTAGCCAATGGGAGGCATAGCAATGGTACGGTCAATTACCATGTTTGGCTTTTTACTAGGAAAGATTGGGGGAAAATTTCATATAACAAAAAAATTAACCATCTTAACCAATTTTTAAAATTTTTTATTACTTTTTGCTATATTTTTTTTCTCTTTATCTTTTTTAATGGAATTCATTGGGGGGAAACATTGGTAAAAAAAATTTAGATAGGTTTTCGGGTGTACGGTATAATACATCCTCTGTATATTGTATTGTGTGTTCACCACCCAAGTCGTCTCCTTCCATCACCATTTACCGCCCCCCCCGCCACACACACACATAAGAAAAAGCACACCTTAACCATTTTTAAGCTAGTCGTGTTAAATGTGTTCACATTGTTATAAGCCCACCACTTTTAATGATATAAAACGAGGTTATATCTTCCTTTTATAAAAAGGACAAATAAAAGCGTTTGAAAGATCTGACTTAAGAAGGCTAGGTTCGTGCCTAAAGCACACGCAGCAACTATGCAGGCCGCCTGAAGGATGCACCACTAATTACCTGGCAGCAGCTTCTGGGGCTGAAGGCAAGACTGTAAAATCACAGTAATTGAGGGGTGTTTTCTTCCAAAGGACTCGAGCCGCAGACTACATTTCTGGTGCTAAACAACCCCTGGGCTTGACACCTGCCAGCGATGATAGCCAGTCAACTTTAGGCCTGGCCCTGATTAACCAACAAACTAGACACTGAGTGATTTTAGAGAAGCAATTCAGATCCAAAATGTACCAGTAAGTAAACAGCACATCATCCCACCTCTTACTCCCCCAAAATGCATCTTCATCTAGCCCTAGACTCTCTGGGCTGGACCATTTGGCAATCTTCCACAGCAGGTGAGTAAGTAAGAGACAAGAAATTTGAAACGTATTGACAGTATCTGAAGTCAGGCAGTTAATAGAATCATTGCACCAATTCTAACATAATCATTTCGCAGCACAGGGTCAATACCCACCTAGAACCAGGGCAGAGTGTTTTACCTAACAACACAAAGCTTCAACTGCCACCTGAAGGACTTAGAAAAGAAGTCAAAATACATTTTCTCACAGCTACTTATTGAGGCTCTCCTATGGACCAGCTGTGTGTTAAACAGTATAACATGAATATTAGCACACTTGCTCCCAAATTTCAGAAATAAATCTTTCAAACTATGGAAAATCTGATCAAAAGTTATATAACAAAAAAAGTTATATAACCATGAAGGAAAAATGATAATATTTGCTTCTTCAAAACTTGTAGAGAATACAAACTGACAGAAAATATTACAATGGACTATAAAGGGAATGTCCTAGAAAGAAAGAAACTGGAAGATTTGAAATGATTATTCAGAATTGGATGATGATAATTTTCACAATTATTTGATTACTTTTCTTGGTCTGGAATTTATTTTAACAGTAAGAAGCAGAATGTGCCAACCTCTTATAAGCAAATAGTGGTGTTTACTAGAAAGATACATGGATACTTTATTGAACCCAAAGGGTAGGAAATACACCTGTGCAGTGCCAGGGAAGGAAACAGGGAATTGGGAGTTAGGAATTGTGATTACTCTCATAATTGCCCTGGAAAGTAAGATGCTCCCATTTCCACTTCTCTGTTTGCCTCCTTTATTCTTTTCCTCTGCAGACAGGCTTTCTCTGCCTGGGGATGGTCCAACCCCCTCTCCCACCAAAGCCCTGTTATTCTCACCCCTCACATTCAATAGGGAAGCACTAAAGCTTCTAAGACCTAATTTCAAATTCTTACGTGGAGAAATTGATGAGGATAGCTTAGGCCAAGTATTCACTCCCAGGTGTCTATGTTTTCCAGAAGGCTCTATTTCCTGTGACGCCAGATATAGTACTATATTTTAATGTTCTACCCATAGGACTGCAGCAACTTGATTCATCAGCAACCAAGTGAAGTTACAGAAATGTGAAGCAAGAACATTCTGTGCCAAATGCTTAAATTAACAGATCAATATTGTTGGTTTTCATCCCATCCACCAAAAAGCATGTGCAGTTTTTCTTAAGTGAAGAGTTGCAAGCATATCCTTAGGATATTCACTTTGTACTATGCTTCTTTTTTCGCAGGAGATAAACTCATCTTTACTTACTGGAAAAAGCAGTCTGTGTGGTTGTTCTCATCATCAGCGTGGGAGCTGCTCTATGAAAGGCTAAGCATTTATCGACTTCAAGACTGTTGCAACACACAGGCAGAGAGCATAAACCAGCATTTCCCACCACAGATGCTTTGTCTTAGAGACTAGGAGCTGTGCTTGGTAACAAATGCTGGAAGGCACTGAGGTATCAATTACTAACTATTTACGGACAATGCCATCTTTAGAAAGGAATAACACAATGATAAAAACAGTTGATTCTGTTGCAGGAGTCAAGTATTTCCATACTCTCTTTAGCAAGCCTTTATAATCTATATTTAATCACGAGTTTCTTTGGGGATTCTTGTCTAGGGACAAGCTTAAACCATTAATTAAATCACTGCATCTGTGATGCTGGAGCTGTTCCTTCCTTGTCTATAATATACACTTGTCTACTGGTCTGAATGAGGAGAATGGGAGGCAGAACCCAGACTGTGCCGCCTCGTCTTGGGTTGAATTTCCCCCCCCTCCCCCCAATTCATATATCGAAGTCCTAACCCAGTACCTCCGAGTGTGACCGTATCTGAAGACAGGACCTTTAAAGAGGCGATTAAGCTAAAATGAGACCACTAGAGTGGGCCCGGATCCACGACGACTGATGTTCGTATAGTAAGAAGAAGTTTGGACACGCAAAGGGAAGTTTGAGCGCCAGGGATACTAAGCACAGAGAAGAGATCATGTGAGGACACAGTGAGAAGATGGCCGTCTGCAAGCCAAGGAGAGAGGCTTCAGAGGAAACAAACCTGTCAGCACCTTGTTCTTGGGCTCTCAGCCTCCTGAACTGTGAGAAGCTAAATTTCTGTTGGTTAAGCCGCCCAATCTGAAATATTCTATTATGGCAGCCATAGCAAATTAATATGCTCCCCTGGGAGAGATTTTAATAGCAGAGGATCCCCTAATACTTTTCTTCAGGTGACCCATTCACAAGTTTAACTGAACGTGAGCTCACTTCATCTGTTTCTGATGCTAGACATGGAGAGGAACTGTAAGAGCAGTTCCCACAGTGCAGGGCTGCCTTCCCTCATGGCAACAATTGGCTGGGACATGTAGCAACTGCCTCCTTTCTAAGGGAGTTTTACACAGTCCCAAGACTGCCTACTGTCGTACACATAATTGCTCCCCCCATTTACAACATCGCCCTGACTTCTGCAAGCATTTGAGCCGCTGCGATGGTCTGCTCAGAGCCAGGTGCTGAAGTCACGATGCCTCCATGACGGGGGCAGAGGCGTGGCTCAGACAGCCCCGAGACTCGGCAGCAGCACGCCCACCACTCATGTTTCCTCTAAAGCCAATGACATGGATTGTTTTAATGGATATACCTCCGAGGACAAAACAGAGTTGCAGAATCAAAGAAGCAATAATTTTTCTCTGGCCATTGTAATTGTTAAAGTGGAGTCACCTTGTGAACAAACCAGATTATGAAACATGGGGAAATCCTCCCCTTTTCCACTTGCTTATTTAAACATTTGTTATCAAAGGAAGGAAGCTGATTATGAGTCCAAAGGGGGATACTGTGGTTTAGTACAAATCAGGGTTTTAAGTTGTTGCAGGACTTTTTGGTGAAGAGTTGAAAAGATTCATTTCCTCCACGTTGGGGTTGGTTCAAAGGTTGTTCTTTGCTGGTTTGTGATGCCCCCAGCACTATATTTCCTTGGTCCTTGGTTAATTTATAGAAGTTGCAAATAATCAGGAAAGGCCTCCAGAGATAGTCTGCGAGCCCTGTGACCCTTATTACTCCCGTGGCCAAGAAGAGTCCCCCAGGACAAAAGCCAAAATGTGCGAGGGGTGCCAGGGCTGCACAGAGCTCAAAAGCAGAGATCTCTCTCGTTCTGTGTCTCTCCCTAACCTCTCTTCCTCTCCTCTCATTTTCTCTTCCACTCACTCCACTCTCATTCACTCTCTCTTGCTAGAGCAGCTCACTCCACTCTCATTCATTCACTCTCTCTTGCTAGAGCAGATTGAAAAGATTTTCAATTAGGGGTCCCCAACAATAAGAGTTCAAGGGGGGGGGGCTGCTTTTGGAGGAGGCTCAGCACTTGGGACTGAAGCAAATAGCATCTCAGCTTTGATCTGTGCTCCCCCATAAACTAAGGATGCAAAAGAGCATTGATCTGTGCTCCCCCATAAACTAAGGATGCAAAAGATTCATGTGTTCAAATGACCAAACACACACACCCAACAACAACAGCCCCTCCCATGTACACACAAGAACCACCACGCTCACACACCACAACAACTAGCACATTCACCACCAACCGCCACACCCACACACATCATCAGCCACTACTCACCCACACACATATCAATAACAAACACCACCCACACACAACGCACCCCACGCACAGTTTCACAAGAGGCACGTTACAAAAATGCAGCCCTCATAAATGAGTTAGAGGGAATATGAAAAACAAGAACCCTCAACAACATCATCTCTATTCTCTATTCTTCTCATTGTTTCAGAGTCTCTACCTCTGCATTACACTAACCCAGATTTTAACATTGACTTTGGAAGGGAAATGTTTAGTACCTTTGATAGTAACCATTTGTTCTATCTTCCCCAATATGTTTGTCTGGAGTCTCCTGATTCTGTCACTTCAGGCAAGAGGGTTTGCTCAGTGTGTCTTAAAAAACAAAGGCACAGCTACATTTTATAACCCGGTACCAGACCACATTCTCTCGTCATGTCTGCCTCCTTGCCCAAAAGCAATGAAAGCTCCTTTACTAATGGAAAAAAATTCTGCATAAGGTAATCGGGTCACTTTAGAAGGGTGTGGATTATGTGCTTTTTAGGGCATGAGGGGTGTGTTTAGTTTTTCAGAAATAAAAATTGGACATATCACCCTCCTCTAATTTGGAAAGAGATTATTCAAAAGCAGTCAACTCATGATTACACTAAGCCTAATGTACTTGAGCCTTGTTGTTTTTTTCCCTTCTGCTGCCTACTCTTTCTCAGTTTCACTGTTCATTATCTTCTTTGTCAGTGTGTAGACAGAAAGGTCATGGTGACATATAAGTCAATCCCTTTCATTTTATCTTTGTGGCTCTGCAAAAGATTTGGAAGAGGAATAAGCTGAAACCTAAGGATCACCTGAGGATTTTAATTACTTCTGTGCTCTCTGCCCCCCAATTTGTACCATTTAATTGAGTTTTTTGCATGAGATAAATGTGTCTTTATCTCTCCATCCTTGCCTCAGTACAAAAAATGCTCCACAAAGCAATTTGGCAAATGAAAGTGATCAATAAGAGCCACTGCAAAGGGCTTGTTAACCCAAACTATGATGTCTGTACCACATTACTCTGCCAACTTCTAGGTCGTCCACACCAAAAGGTTGCTAAGCTCTATATCCTCTGGAAGGATGTGACATAAAAGCAAATTGCATGCGAATTGGGTGTATGACTCTGTAATGCTATAACTGCACAGAAAACTGTTGTCATCTCTGGCCACTGATAAACTCTACTTGGCATAAAGAAAGACACTTAAAATGTATGAACTTCAGTAAGCCCATCTACAAAAGATTCATTGCCCAAATTCATAATGAATGACTGCGAGTTGTACATAAGGGCTTTTCAAGCTGTTCAAGAATTTTAACATTCCATTGTTTGAGAATGATTAATAATTAATTCATGACTAATACAATCAGTATAACTAATGAATGGTTAATACAATCATTACTATATGATACATTGTATAAAATGTAAATAGATAGGTTAAACGGGCATTAATGTTAATGGAGGACAGTTTGCACTTATGTAATTAGACATTTCATTGTTGGGTGCATAATCAATTGGGATGTATTGCATATAATGTATTGACTACTAATTAACTTTAATGATACTTATTCCATTGTTTAAATAGAAAGTATGAAAACTAATCACTGCAGAATTTCCTGAAGCTCTGTTCTTTGTTTCAATCAATATTTCCTTTCTCTATAGCGTAATACTTCAGAAATTATCTCAAGCTTGACCAAGAATATTGACTCTGATTCACCACAATTTTTAAAAAAACAAAATGTTATAATTTTCGAAATGTTGTCCCTCATTTCTGAGTAATTGTTGTTGCTTGTGGTATAATGACTTCACTCTAAAAGGCATGGGGAAAGTAGCTAATCTTTTCCCTGTCTTTGGATATCATCAGGAGTTAAAATGCACAGTTGCTGGGAGTTCAGGGTTTAGGAATATGTGGAAGGGAGCTGTGCTTTTTCTAAGAATATGTTCTGATTCTTATGATTCTAGCTAAAAACTGTGTAGGGAAAGTTTCACAGCTTTAAATGAACAGACTTACTCACTAGGTCAATGTCTGAAATCAGATTTTTATCCACTCACAGTAATGATTTAATGTACATGAACAGCCACTGGTTAGATGTACCAAAAATTAATGCTAGTGGACCAAAGAGCAGTTTTATGCAAATAAAAAAAAAAACCCTGACATTGCCATTTTAGTTATTTCTCACTAAGGAGAAAGAATAATAAAAACAATGACTAATGTTAGTTGAGCCTTTTCTAAGTCCCAGACACTACTATCGCAATTGCTTTATATGGATTACGTCACTGAGTCTTCAAACAACTCCATGTTGTAAAATTGAGACATATTAGAGGTCAAGTAACATGTTCAAGGTCACACAGTTATTAAGAGGCAGACTAGATCTGAACTGAAGCATTCTTACTCCAGATCCCCTATTTTAAACTAGTAAGTTACATAGCCTACAAACGGACTTACAAATCAGAATTCTACATAGCCATGCCTAAAACTTTTCTGGATTACCAACAAAAGGACAAATTCTTATCATACCATTACACAGTTTTCCTTCCCTGCACACTTCAACATTCAAAAAAGCACAGGTGATATACATCACCTTCTGAATTTCCTAACTCTTCTCACATCTAGAGCACAGTTCTTTATTTTTCTGTACTAATTGGAAAACAGCATATACAAGAGTGCATAGGATCATGGTGCAAAATAAAGAACCAAATCACACTCAAAAGCAAATTCACATTGTGATAGAGTTAACCAATTTCCAACAAATAAGACATTGTCCTTTAAATTTTTCAACAAATTTAACTCATCAGCTTGTAAAAACCAAATCAGCTTGGGAATGAAAGTGAAGTAACTCTGGCTTGGTCAAGGAAATGAAAAGGAAAATGGAGTCAGGAGTTTATAGTCTTATTTTCTTCCCCCTCAGGTGACTCATATCACTTCAACCTTATCTCAACATACCTGCACACACCCACTCTGTTCATCATCCTATGCCCCACATGAAACCTTTTTTTTTTTACTTATGTTTTTATTGATTTCAGAGAGAAGAAGAAAGGGAGAGAAAGAGAGAGAGAGAGAGAGAGAGAGAGAGAGAGAGAGAGAGAGAGAAACATCAATGAGAGAGAATCATTGATCAGCTGTCTCCTGCACTTCCCCCACTGGGGATCGAGCCTGACACTTGGGCATGTGCCCTTCCTGGGAATTGAACGGTGACCTCCTGATTCATGGATCAATGCTCAATCATTGAGCCACACCGGCTGTGCTTTAAACCTTTTTCAATGAAACACCAAGGACCTATAACACAATTCTCCCTCAAAAACCAACAAACCATTGTTTGCTATTAATTTCAAATCTCCCAAAGTGTAATTTTCCCCATTAATTCATTTAAAATTGATCATTGGAAAGCTATGACTTAGCTATTCTTCATCCTTGATATTGGAGTTCAACAGCTACCTTTCCCAAATTCTAACTAATGAGTATCCACCCACAAGTATACCCTTCAAATGAACATACTATCAAATTTATGTTTTTATAAATTCTTCAGTTTTTCTATTAGACTTCAATGGTGTCTGATATCTTTCAAAGTATCTTCTCATTCAATAGCTACTAACCCATATCACCATAATATAAGTGTGGGGATCTTCAATTTTCCTCATAATAAAAATATTTGACACCTTTGAAAAGCACATAAGCTATTGATGAGTTAAATTTGTTGAATATTTTAAAGGACACTATCTTATTTGTTGGAAATTGGTTAACTCTATCATAGTGTGAATTTGCTTGTGAGTGTGAAAGTAGCTAACACACACATTTTCAGTATACATCAATTTGCTTTGTCCAGAATGGCAAATTGAATAGCAATATAGTAGTTTTAATTACACTAAATAACAGCAGCATTGATGGGCATCTAATGTCTTTGTTAATCAACTAGATAGTTTATTGTTACTTAATAAAAAAAATTATGTAAACATCAAGCACTTCTAGCTTTAAAATTGATTTTATTTGTCCTTCCCTTTGAAAGTCTTAAATAGGCAGCATATATCACTTGGAAAGTATCATGTTTCCTTTTAATGCAACAATTATTCTTTGAGTGTGTGGTCAGGCAATAATAAGCTTATAGTTTTGTAGGTAAAAAACCTGATCACACATGAAATACTTTGCACATTTTCTCTTGTTCATATGTCTCCATGGTTAAGATGTATAGATATTTTTAAAGACTTGGAAATACCTGAATACTAACATAAGAACAATGAATCCAAGAGCAATAAATGATATTGTACCATTTATATGTGTCCATGCTGAATCAAATTAGCCAGCTTTAGATTGCAGGGCAAGGATAGACTAATCAGTTTATTGCAAGCATTTATTCAACGTTTGAAACTATACCTTGTCATAGGTTGCTCCAGGGAAAGACTGAGGAAATGTTTTGTAGGATGTAACTTATTTTTCAACACTATGCCTAGTGTTCTGAAAATAACGCTTTTGAAAAAATACTTCTGCAATTTTGGTCTTTCTCCCCCCGCCCCACCCCCCATGCTTTACAAATCTGGTAACTTGATAGTTCAGTAGGGTTCCTCACAATATGTTCCAGGAGTACGTAGTTATTTGAAGCTTTATGAGATTAACATAAATACATTCTAAAGACTCTGCCAATTGTATATGCGTAAAAGTTGTTCCACATGTTTTTGTGTGTGTGTTTTGTTTGTTTGTTTGTTTTTGATAAGTTCATCGAGGTCCAGTGTCCCAGGATAGGGTAAAAGATCAATGAAAGCATTAGGGGCTAGGGCTTCAGGAAGGTGAAATTATCTGGCATGCTGTACACCCCGCCCTGCTTCCACCAATTACAGGATTTCCCTCTGGGAGGTTTCCACACAAGAGCCTCAGTTAGAAGAGTCTATTAAAAACAAAGCTTTCTAGACAAGTGGGGTTTTGGGGGGTCTTTTTTGCAAGAATATTACATTCGAAACAACCACAGCAAGACTTTCAATAAATAAGTTTATAATATTTCTGATGTTCAAAGTAAATGTCAGAATCATCCATTTTTCATTCAGAGGATTCGATTCTCAATCTACTATGTAAGCACACATCAAGCTAGGAAAAGAAATCTATGCACAGCATGACCTACTTTTGGTGTGCTGAATTTTTTCTTAAAAGGAATTAAAAACTGTCATTAAAAATCCAGACAGTGCTGCATTAATACAATGAATGCAAAAGCATATTTCAATATAAATAAGAATGAGCTGTATTTTTTCAAGAGATTCTACAAGCAATAATTTTAGGTATATTTTTCTGTTATATATACTACTATAAACACTCTTAGACTATTTAAATTTACACTCATATCCTCAGTTGCCTGTTCTGGCACATAATTCTTTTTGTAAAGGAAAGAAAAACCTTTATTAAGGTAGGTTCAATTTTGATACTATGATTATTCATATTTTCATACTATTATGTTTTTCATTTAGACATGCTCAGAGATACCCTTGCCTCTATATTAGAATTTTATTTTTATTACCTAATTCTTCTGCTTTTATTACAAAATGCATTCTAAGTTGTTTAAAAATTTTTTCCTAACATGCACAAGAACTCTATGATATATGCATATAGCCCATTTTATAGTAGAGGATGCGGAGGCTCATAAATAGTAAAGAACCTGCCTAGAGCTCAATAACTAGAAAGGGGAAGAGGCAGCACTTGAACCCAGTTCTGTTTGGCTCTATACTTCTGCTCTTTCTACTACATCAGGTAACAAACCACATATGCTTCATATAGTTGTAAGCATCAGAGATTATATAATTTTTGGCCTATTTTTGACATTCAGTAAATGACACCTACTTACTGTCATCATCATTCTTTTTTATAGTGTCACTTAGCTATGAGCATTCCTTTGCCAGAGAAACACCCTCTAACAAGTCATTTTCAACCCAAGCATATGCTTTTTGTGCCTCTGCCTCCTCTCTGTTACCCTACACAATCCACTGCATAATTGAAATATTCCTCATTTTCTCCTCCACATACACAAGTTCAGGATAGTAGTAGAACAGTAGAAAGAACACTGGCTTGTGAGTCAACTAGAACTCCATTTGACTCCCAGCACAGACCACTTCACAGCTAAGTAACTGTGGGCAAATTACTTAACTTCTCTGAGATGAAGATCTTTTCATCTGTAAAGGGAATAATGATGCCTATCTTGTAGGGTTTGTAGATTAGAAACAATGCATGCACATAGTAGGTACTCAGTAAACAGTTTTTCTCATTATCATTTTCATCATTATAACCTATGCTTCAGTTAAATCAGACCACATACCCACCCCCAATACTGTCTGTGCTTTGCAATTCTCTCCCCATCACACTGTCATCCAGTTCATTCTTCATTCTTCAATCTTAGTTCACAAGTCATTTCCATCAGACTTTCCTAGGTCCTACTACAAGAAGAGATCGTTCCTTTATCTGAACTGCTGTAGCACTTGGAACTTGCTTACTAGGCCACAGTATCTAGTATCACAATATGTTTATTTTTGCCTATGTTTGTTATTAAGCTGTAAGAACCTTGATTGAATGGACAATATCTTAAGCTTCTCTGTTTTCTCCATAGCACTTAGCTCAGTACCTGGCACTCAATAAATGGATGAATAAATCACATATATAAAGTTTTTATTAAATCTGTATTCTTTCTTTAATAGTTTCAAATCTCTTAATTTAAAATGTGTAGAAACTCTTAATAGTTTTCGGAATATGATCTATTTCTAAAGTGACTAAATAAAAAATTCTGCTCCTTGACCCTCCCTTAGAAAACATCCCTCCCAGGATGGCTATGACTATGTGGAATTTCCAGAAGAGCCTTAGGTACACTGTAGACATGTGGCCTGAAACAAAGAGAATGGGAAGACTGGCAGAACCAAGATATATATATAATTTATTAGAAGGAAAGTACTCACATGATTAGGAAGGCTGAGAAGTCCCACAACCTGCGATCTGCAAGCTGGAGTCCCAGGAGAGCAGATTGGTGTAGTTCCATTCCCAGTCTGAAGGCCTGAGAAGCAGCAGGTGCTCTGCTTGCCAAGCTCTACCAGGAGCATCCATGATGATGTAGGTCCAGCCTGAGAGCAACAGAACACTGATGTCCTAGTTCAGTTACCCAGAGAGAGAGGGAGAGGGAGAGGGAAAGGGGGGGGAGAGAAAGAGAGAGAGAAAGAGAGAGAATTCTTCCTTCTACATTAGGGAGGACAATCTGCTTTACTTAGCCTACAGATTCAAATGCTAATCTCACCCAGAAACAGTCACAGACACACCTTGAAATCATGTTCAGCCAAATAACTGGGCACTCCATGATCCAGTTGAGTTGACACATAAAATTAACCATCACAACTCTCAAGTTTAAAAGGATGTGATCTTGGCAAAAAATAAAAATAAAAAAATTCAGCAACCTAAACCAGAGTAATATCTCATTCGTCTGCTGCAGGCGAATCATTAAAGACAGGCCCTGGGCCGAGGGAAAGGTAGGCACCGAAACCACACTCTGCCCACCAAGCTTTACCAAGTTGGCCTGGGGCAGCCTCCACCCGGGGGAAGGTGCCTCTTTTTAATTCGCTGAGTAGTTGTGGGCCCCGAGAAGAAAGATGCATTTGATGTGAACCCCTGGAAGGAATTTACCTGCTGAGATGGACTTCCTAGGGTCAACCGAGGACCCAAATTTTATGAATAATAAGAGTCTCACGGCCATTTGCTGACAGGGGGTCCTCACATTGAACTCTGGGCTTCCCACATTATATCCCTGCCTATTTACACTGTTGAGTCAACAACTGCAGGGAAACTCTGAGACCTGCCCACTTATCCAATAGTATATTGTATATTTATTTGTCCAATAGTATATTTGTCTGTATGATTGCTGTGTTAAACTTTTTTTATAGAACATTCCAAACATATACTGAAATAGAGAGTATTATATAATAGCTCTCAACATACCCGTTAATCAGCTTCATCAATTACCTACCCAATTTTAGTTAATCTATACCCCCATAGTATAGATTTCAAGGAAAGAGAGAAAATATAAAAAGTAAAAAGAACCCCAAGCCGCTGGAATGATAAATAAAAATATTCTTTTCCAATCTGTTACTTGGTCTGGTACTCATCACATATTCTGAGTTCTTATGGCAGATCAAGCTTCTAGACCTCAGATCCCTCATTTGTAAAATAAAGGGAACTAAATGGTCTCTAAATCACCTTTGACAGGAATTCTATGAGTTTATTGGGAAAAGCCTAAGAAAGCACAGGAGGGATCTTATTGAAATAGCATCTGCTTGCTGGCATATTTCCATTTTGGGTTTAATTAATTTTAAAACATTTTATATCTTCCAGAAAAAAAATAATAACTTCCAAAATGAGAAAGACCCCTGCTCAGCATTTCTCTGTTGGGCAGTAGATACTCTGTAGGAAAAAAAAAATCTTTCCTCATTCACATATTTTTGATTCCAGAAAGGAAGGGAGAGAGAGAGAGAGAGAGAGAGAGAAACATCAATGATGAGAGAGAATCATTAATAATGAGAGAGAATCATTGATTGGCTATACGCCCCACACTGGGGATCCAGCCCACAACCGGGCATGTGCTCTGACTGGGAATCAAACCATGACCTCCTGGTTGATAGGTCGACATTCAACCACTGAGCCACACCCCCAGCCCAGAGGTAAGCATTTTAAAATTTTCCCCAGCAGAGACTTTGCCTTCTGCAAAGAATAAGATCAGCTTAGCTTCTGTGGAAATTACTTGTCTCCTCTTAAACACACGTGTCTTTATTTTAAGCTCCTCTTGTTGGAAATGTTCACTTGCTTGAGAGACAAATCTCAGAATAATACTTCTTTTAAAAAAAATTCAGCTATATTTAGGAATCTCATGGCTTTAAAGTCTGACATGATTCTTAAATGCTATCAGGTGAAAATATATTTGTAGAATTGCAACTAGGAATTTACTTTTATTGATCAGAATGAATTGGTAGGGGGCAAATGGCCTCAAGCAACACAGAGATAGCTACTTCAGCTATAAATCTCCCATTTGCTACCCACTCTCCCACTGTGTCAGAAGGCAAGATACCTAGACAATTAAATAACCCATTCCCGCCCCGCGCCCCCGCCCATTATAGTCTCCTCCACAAGAAGATTCACGAGCTGGAAAGATTGGTCATTTGAAAGACACTATTACCGGCAAGATGACAACACCTCGGTTCTTCTCTTCTTGAAGGAAAGATTTCAATCAAGAGACAAAGTGTAGCAAAGTAAGAACTTATTGGCCACAGCAAAAACATACTTACGACCATGAAACAAGGAAGGTACATGGAAGAAGTAATGGAGAGCCTAGGCTGGGCTGCTCTGGCTCCCTGGGAAGTCAGAGAAAAGGGGGTTAGCCTGGGATGAGCTGCCACCCCCTGATTGCAAGTCTGCCCCCTGGTTGCAAGTCTCGTGTGGTCCCTTAGAGGGAAGAAAGAATGGGAAAGGAATGGCGTGGGTGTGCTCCTCCCGGGGAGAGAGTGGCTGGGTCCTTCATCCTGAGCGTATTTCTCTCTCTCTGGTGGAAATCTTTGGGGAGGTTCAATAGACTACTCATCAGCTTTCCAGGTGTGCTCTTTCAGGGTTCTGGTCACTCCTGATTGGTCAGTGCCAGGGCAGGGGGTCATTAGTCAATGCAGCTGGTCCTGAAGCAGCCATGGCGTCACTTATCTGGTTTTGCTGCTTTTCTGGGCCTAGAGCTGAAATACAACTGAGGCCTAGATGTTATCTTTGGGAGGAAAAGGTCAGGGGGTCTAAACCGCATGACTAGCAACATGAAAAGCCAGGGGTCCAAACCACATGATCAGTGATATGCTAGGTTACCCTGGGGGCGAGGTTCTTGTTTTCCCAGTTTTGCCCCTTGCTAGGCCTCTGGGGCTCTTTGCCCTGGTGAGTTTCTGTACCTGGCCCATCGTTCTTGCTCTGCTCAGGTCTGTCTAACTGCCTATAGCAATACCTTCTCTGATTTCACGGAATCTGTATTTATCTAAATTTCTGGTTGCAGAGATTCATAGGCTCTTCCTAAGGGACAACATGACAATATAGATCTGAAAACCTGAAAAGTAGGCATAGCCTTTGTGACATCTGAGATGGCTCTAATGATCCTAACCACCTGGTATTCACTCCTTTGTGTAGTCCCCTCCCACAGTGAATCATGGATGTGAGGCTATATTAACATTGTTTTGCTGCTGTAACAAACCACTACAGAGATAGTGGCTTAAAAACAACACATATCTATTATCTTACTGGTTTGGAGATCAGAAGCTCAAAATAGATCACACAGGGCTAATATCCAGGTGTCAGCAGTAAGCTCTAAGGGAGAATCTCTTTCCTCACCTTTTCCATATTCTAGAGCAGTGGTTCTCAACCTTGGCTGCACATTAGAATCACCTGGGAATCTTTTTCAAATCCTGATTTCTAGGCCTCATCCTCCAGAATTCTGTTTCTTTGTATGGGTGGGCCACAACATTAG
>NW_005871048.1:20144119-20183789 GCF_000147115.1 Myotis lucifugus
AGGCCCTGGCAATGGCGTACACCGAGGATTCTGGAGCACAATTTGAAAGCCACTGTTTAGAGATCATTACTGATATATGAATCAATTATGCTACTGAAAAGAAGAAGATCTCTTTTTAGTAATACTGCCTACCTCTCCACCCTCACCTTGGATTTTCCACCCTTGTCATCTGTGCTCTGGCCTCTGGTTTCTCAGCTCTCGGCTCAAATGTTACTTCCTCAGTGAAAACTTACTTGCTGCTCCTTTCCTCTCCTCATACTAGCTCACATGGGATCTGATTCCCTTGTTTGATGTCTTCGCACCCTCTGTACATTTTCACCTACTATTTATCACCATCATTTCATTATTTTATTGATGCCTTTCTCCCACACAAGGCTGCTAATTTCAAAGTGATTTAAAAAAATAAATATAATATGTATTCGTTTGCTAAGACTTCCACAAGAAACTGCCTACCAGCTGAATCTAAAGTGAAGCATCTTGTAGTACCAGCATGTAAGGAAGTGCTAAAACATAAACAACAACAAAAGGACGAGGTTATGTCAAAGGGACACAGAAAGCTACCTGAAAGAGCTCCAATTTGCCAAAGGTGGAATATTTGGAGCAATGAAATAAAGCAGTATTGGATTATAACTGAAAGTATAAAATAAGTATATATAAATCCATACTGATATAAAAAAATCTATACTAATAAAAGGGTAATATGCTAATTAGACCGGATACACTGGACGTCCTTCCTGACAAACCCGGGGGCGTGGCCGGCCTGCAAACCACCCACGGCCCCTCACCCAGGCTGGCCCTGCCCCCAGCGGGGACCCCCAACCCCAATCTGGGGCCCCCTTCAGGTCAGGCCAGCCACCCCCCCACCCATGCACCAGGCCTCTATCCTATATAATAAAAGGGTAATATGCAAATTGACCCTAACAGCAGAACAACCAGAATGACAGCTGAACCAGTCACTATTAGGCGCACTGACCACCTCTGGTTCCTTTCCCCGGCCTGCAGGCTCTGATTGTCTGATGGCCACCGACAGCGGGGGTGGGGCTGGCAAGCAGGAAGGAACAGCTGACCTCTTGGTCCCTTCCCCCAGCCATCAGGCACCGATCACCCGATGGTGAACAGGGAACCAGGGGTGGGTGGGGGGGAGGGGGGGGGCTGGGGAATATGGCCCTGATTGCAGGCCAGGACTAGGGACTGTACCCGCACACAGGTACAGACTGAATTTTGTGTGCTGGGCCTCTAGTTAAATACATAAGAAAGAAATTAGGTAAAAGAGACAAATCTTCACAGAAGAGGACATTAATGGAAAAACTGATGAAATCCAAGTACAGATTGGAGTTTAGTTTAAAAAGAAAAGTATTGCAAAAGCCCATCAAAAATAAAAACTTTATTCTGATATGTAACTCGGGAAAAAATTTTTCTCATCATTCCCTAGAAGCAGGTAATTCATATTCTCAATACACAAATGGAAAAAAGGGACAATAACCTCATCACACCCACAGAGAACATCCCTATTACATTCAAAGTAACTTGTTGGAAAAGTTGGCTCTCATTCCGTGTACATTAGAATCCTCTTGGTAATCTTGCATAAGATATATTTTCAAAATACTGCATTCCCTTCTATTCTCCCTTACACCTGCCACAGCCAGAATGCCAACTCAGCTTCAAACTGTTACATTAAGAAAGTATATTCTTTACTTTTTCAAAAAAAGCTTCAAGTTGGATTAACTGAGATCTAAACCCATATATTTAATACCCAGTGCTAATACAGCTTTAATCCTTTTAAGGAAGATTGTCAAAAGGAGCAAAACTTCCAAGAAAAAAAAAAAAGAGTAAATGATTTAATAGAAAGAAAAAAGTCATGTACAATCTTGTATAATCATATCAGGAGAGGCCTTCTTGCAAATTTAAACTAATAAGCAGCAAAATATTCTTTCATTTCAGTGGCACCATAAAAAGCCATCAAATTTAGAAACTTTCCAAGGACTTTCAGGGAGGGAGATACTAAAAGAACGAACAAACCATGTGAGGACATTGTCTTTTGCTCAGACAGTCTTTTATGCTATCCAAGCTGCTTTCCTCTTCTGGCCTTTTCCTTCCCTAATTCTTTAAATCCATCTTTCTCCTCCACCTAAAATCAGAGAGTGTAATTAGAGGGCCTGTGGCTCCACCTTTTATGGAAATAGCTATACTCCCTATTTGCATGTGTTTGGAGCCATTACCAGCTGTCCTTAAAAGCAGGAGGGTGACCAGTCCTTGTTATCCAGGAAGATTTTTGTTCAAAGCCAAAGATGAGAACAGTGCAAGTGGTAGAAAATAGCTTTTTTCTCTCTGAAAAATACGAGAGCAGTTTAAAGTGAATAGAAATTAGTGAATCAGTGAACTGGAAGAAAACGTTATTGCCTCTGAAACAGCCTTGCTCCCACTCAACTTTGCATGACAATATTCAGGTTGCTATTATGAAGCAGGACTTCCAGTCTGCTTCCCAGCCCAAATCAGGAAGGTTCCCCACTCTACCATGAGATTGGGGAGAATGAAAGGCACAGTGCAACCAAACATACTTAAACCTTTTGGAGAGGATTTTTTTTTAACTCTAAATAATGATTTCTGCCATTAACAGGTATAAAATGTCTTCTAACTAGAAACAGCAAATGCACTTTTGAAATATTCAGCACAAGTTGCATATAAATAAGACATTCTAGGAGCCTATCTGCTTCAATTTTTATAAAGCAGATGTCTGCTGTCCTAAGCAAATAGTTCAAGTTGTTTCCAAAATATGGAAGCAAAAGGCAATAGAGGTACCATTTACACACTCATTAGTAAGAGAGGAAATGCATCTGCTTTGCAAAACTGCTGCTCACGAAAAAGCAAATTTCCCTAGCAACGGCTACATCACACAGCTCTTAGAAGACCATTTCTAAGCTATGAGAGTAATTATAGAAAAATGTATAAAAAGATCTATCAAAAATTTTTTTATCTTTGCCATGGGAACATTTCCCCTAAAGTTAGATATGCCTAAAGTCATTCTGTATGATCAAATGAGAGAGAAAGGAGAGAGAGAGAGAGAGAGAGAGAGAGAGAGAGAGAGAGAATATAAATATATAAAAACTAGGAAATGAATGGTGAGGGGATTTCCAACCTGAGGCACCATTTCAGCATGAGGTCTGATTCATTTGGTGACCCCTGACTCCATTCTTTTTCTTTGTTACTTTTCTTATTTCCTTCCTTAACCAAAGAATAGTTACAAATCAAAGAATTTCTAATTGGATGATAACAGAGTCAAAAGGTAGAGGCTCTAAATCCCAGAATTCTGTTGATAGTTAATCTCACGCCCCACCCCCAGCTGCCAGAGGCAACCTCAAGGGAGGAGCTGGGCCTTTCTTTGGTCATCACTCTGCCTAAAAGCTTTCATTACTCAGAAAGGCATGTAGGATTCTCTCAAACTCCATCCAAATCCAGTAGGAAATGTCTTAAATTTTCCAGGAAAAAAATCTATATGTTTTTTTTCACCACAAGTAGGAAAATACACCTAAAAATAAAGTGGGACATCTGAATTTGCCAGCATTTCTGGCTTGTTCTGATATGTACACAGTATATTGTTTTAACTGATATATTGTTTGGGAATATAGCGTATTTTCTGGCAGGGAATTGTTACCTTGCAATACTATATTTGAATGTATTTAATTGCTGATACATGTTTTAATGCCATAAATAATAACTTGTTTGAAATGTCTTTTCATTGCACCAGGTAACATTTAATACAGCTTATCTCTTCCTAATCATTTTCAGCCCCTGGATCTGAGGGAGCAAGCATGGGAGAGCCAAGATAGTAGATGCAGTCTTCAACCCACCACATTCACGGGACTCTGAGACAGGAAAAAAAAGAAATAAACTAAGGAGTATATGGACTGAAATTCAAATACACCATCCTGCCGAAACCTAGATGAGATCAACAAAGGAAAAAGGAGCTGAGAAGATCTAGGTTCCTGTTCTGTGCCAGGGGTTGTACCTATATTATCCCTTTGATCTTCACATCAATCTCCAGAAGGCATTAAAGGCCTTTTCAGATGAGGGGTTTCAAACTCAGAGACAAAATGATTTGGACAGCATCACAGAGGAATAGTGGTAGAACGGAGATTCAAACCCAAGTCTGTCTAAAACCAACGTCTGCGCTCTTTCTATGTATCACTCTTTACCCTCCTGAAGCAGTAGCTGTTCATTTTTTCACCTGAACTTCTCCTTGGCAGGGGTCACAAACTGTTGAGCCTTTGTTCTTTTTAGACAAAACAGTTTTACTTACAAATGTGAATTAATTGCCAGAAGATTTCATATAAAATTCTGATTTGGGCTTCCCTTGAAAAACAGAGCATAACAAGCCAAGCCGGTGTGGCTTAGTGGTTGAGCATCGACTTGTGAACCAGGAGGTCATGGTTTGATCCCTGGTTGGAGCACATGCTTGGGTTGCAGGCTTGATACCCAGTGGGGGGCGTGATTTCGTCTCATCATTGATGTTTCTATCTCTCTCTCCCTTTCCCTTTCTCTCTGAAGTTAATAAAAATGCATTTAATTTAAAAAAAAAAAAAAAAAGAAGGAACAGATCCAGGATTCTCTCATGGCAACTAACAACTCCAGTTGTATTCTTTCTTCAAGGTCGATGGTCTCCAGGTCACCCCAGCCTGTCACACACAGTTAGCAGCCTGGCTGCACAGTATCGGAGTTTGCCATCCCTGGATGAATGGTACCAAGTGAAGTCTCCTAATATTCACTGAACATTGTCTACAAGAAGGGCCAGTGCCTTACACATTGGGAATGGGTGTGATGGGTGTGGCTGGGAGCTGTAAAACCGAAGGAAGGAAATGGGACTGAAGACCAAACTTGAACCTGTGAATTCATCTTGACCTGCTCATTCTCTAACCCGGGAAGATAACGGGCCCAGGTGTTTAAAAATTTGTCATAAAAATGTTTAAACTTGCCCTCAGCTGAATAATGGCCTTCCATGAATTTCAGCTAAGAAGAGTAAAAGAGCAGGAGTCCAAGAATCCAAAAACTAGAATGCTCATCCTCACTCACTCACTTACTGACTCACTTTTCCATCAGCAAACAGCACTAAGCATTGGTTGAATTCAGGTGCCATGTCTGTACATGGAAAGAAGTGGACTACTGATGGACAGCAGCCATGCAGGTGTAAGTACAGGGACACAGTGGTAGGGACTGGGTCTCAACTTCACTCCAGACCACTGTCGCCTGGGGGAGTCTGGGGTGAAGGCTGCCAGATTGTCTCACTTTGCCAGAACAGCCACAAACACATATGAGCCTGTGAATGTGTTTTAATTTGAAATGTCTGACTCTTTAAAATATTAACAACTAATTCAAAAATCTTATAATCCCACCTAAGCTAACTCTGGGCAGTGAAACAAAATGTCCCTGGGTTGGATTGGCCCGGAGGCCCTCAGTTTTCTGCCTCCGGACTAAACTCTATTTAGCATTAGGATTCTGTGATTTAAAGTACTGAGTAGACATATGTTCGGGAAGAAGAGAGGGATGTAGGTGGGTATGTTTTCAGTGGAAAAGCTCAGAAAGATGAAATGTGTGGCATTCACAAAGTGGCCCATTTTGCCACCCTCCTCTGAATCCTGCATTCTGTGAGCACGAAGCCAGAGGTGTGGGCACATGCACCGTGTGAGCATCGCCTGCATAGACTGAGTGAGGAGATGCTGCCGGGGAGGAGAGAAGAGAGCCGAAGGTGGAGATTACTCTCTGGAGAAGTAGGAGAATTGTACCCAGTCCCTGGAAAGCCAAGAAGGAAGAAGGTAAAAACATTTTTACCTGTACTTGGTGGTAGATGCTTTATATTTCTTATTTAGTCCCTAAATCTTTTTTTAAAATCTATTTTTATTGGTCTCAGAGAGAGGAAGGGAGAGGGAGAAAGAGATAGAAACATCAATGATGAGAGAAAATCACCGATCAGCTGCCTCCTGCACTCCCTGCACTGGGGATCAAGCCTGCAACCTGAGCATGTGACCTCGTGGTTCATAGGTCAATGCTCAACCACTGAGCATGCCAGCCAGGCAAGTCCCTAAATCTTTAAGGTAGACGCTGGCGCTGCCCATCATTATAGTGATGACCATGTACTGTGCATTCTTCATGTACCAGGCACGGTGCAAAGTGATTTAACTATGTTTTATCTTACCAGCACCGCGATAGAGATTCCTTTATGGCCAATATATAGATGAGAAAATTAAGACTTTGAGATTCAGCAATTTGGCCCAAAATGTACAACTAAGGAATTAGCAGTGGGTTTCAAATTCTGTTTCCACAGCACTCACTCTTCACTCTTCTGCTTTTCTAAAAAGTTAGGGGACTGGTTCAAGATCCCATTACCAGAAAGCAGTGGAGTCAACATTCCATTGTAACTGTGAGTCCTCAGAGCCTTCGGTTGCTTTTCCTACTATCTGCCCCCTGGTTGCACCAGGCCAGACACAAGTCCCCAGGGTACAATGTCCCCCTAAATTCTTCTCAAATTCACAAGCTTCCATCCTCTAGATATCTTTTCTGGAATGCAGTGCACATAGCCACTGGCTCCCCTAGAAAGTGAAAGCAACACTGAGCTAACATTTAATAATCAATGAGACAACATTTAATAATCAATGTTGCTCCTTCTTCAATAAAGCAAAAGATATTAGTGAGAGTGAATGACACAGTACTTACTTGAAAAGAAACCATAGCACATCTGAAAAAGAGTGCTAGTGCATTGAATATATGTCTATTCGGTATGCCATTTGCTTCCCATGTGAGGAAAATATTGCAGACATTATTTCCAAATACAAACAAAATGCAAAACCAAGCGAAGTAGAGAAACTGTTTTGAACTAAGTCAAGTCCACACCAATACTGACACCAGTGAGCACATACTATGTGCAGGGCACTGTGCTAAGCACTTCACATATATTATCTCATTTCATCCTCGCCTGAGCCCACCTTTAACATGCAAACACTGAGATACAAAATGGCTAAGGCACATGCCCAAGGTGACACATAAGTGATGGAGCCGCTTTCAAGCCCAGGCATGTGTTCCAATACCCTACCGGCTTCTCAAAATGTCAAGTGACAGAAAGCATGGTCTAATTTGGGAAGCATATCGTAACTGGAGAATTTAAAGCTTTCTCTTTCTTTGGTTCTTTCCCATTTTCTAAAAGCACAGGATTCACTTAGAGTGATACAAACGATACTTTTAGCATTTGAGCCATACCTGCAGAACTCTCTTTAATATGTATTAATTCTTCCATATTTTTTGGCCCTAGTAACACAGATACTGAAAATTACAGACTGCTTGGATAGGAGGGGGGTTGGAATTCCACATTTAATAAAGTGTTAACTAAATGAATATATTCAAACCAAGATAGGTACTTATATGAGGCACAGTCACACAGTGTCTGCTTAATAAATATCTGATGGATGGCTGGATGAATGAACACTATGTCTCTTAAAATTCATTTACTTATTTATTCAACAAACATATGGTACCAACTATGCACCAGGCACTGTTCTGGACAATGGGGTACAACACTGTGCAAAAGAGACAAAATTCCTGCCCAAAACAAATGGGATAAGATACTTAATATGTAAGAATGTCCTAAAGGCTAAGAAAAAATAAAGCAAAGAAAGTGTATTGGGAGAACTGGATGTAGTTTTGCAATTTTAGATAGGGTCGCAGGGAAAGCGGCCCTGACAAAAAGAGTCATGCTTTTAAAACACTGACCTTGGCAAAGGTTTTTTCACTTGCGATTAAACATTCAAAATTATAGTTCCGCTATATGTATAGCAAATGTTGCCAAATATATTCAATTGATATCGTTGGATATTTCTTTATGTTTGGTATTGATGAGATGTATTTTTCTAGATGATTCCAGAATGAATTTTTGAAAATCACAAAGTATGATAGAAAAATAGTATACATCTTACAAATCACTAAAGACAGGTCTAGATCATTACTGTTTTGCCAATTTATATTGCTGCTTAAGACATCTAAACTGCATGTATCTCCAAATGAAATCTAAATAAATAAGTAAAAATCCCACCTGGAGCTTTCTTGAAAATGATCTGCCTTTGCAGATCCCTGCTGTCCTGTGTGACCCACCCCTAGGCAGCCTGAGTAGCACCTGAGGGTGGACTTGATGACCAGGTCAGTTTGTTACCTACACACAGCCTCTCTAGTGCCAGCAAAGCACATGGTGATGCAAAGCACTCACGGCCACCACGCAGAGAAAGCAGCTTTGATTTTTTTCTTTCCTCTCTAAGTTGTGAACACTCACTAAAAAAAATCCACTCAGTACTAAAGTAAAATAATTTCACAATACAAGGCCTTGAAAGTGGATACTATGGAATTGGGGTTAACGTTCAGATTGTCACTCAAGACACAACCATCTATAGCTAATTCTAAATGAATGATGAGAAAAAGCCCTATTCACCTCCTCAGAGTTCATCAATCTTACCCATACAGTTACACCTTAGAGATATTGTGGATAAAGTTCCAGATCACTGCAATAAAGCAAATATCGCAATAAAGCAAGTAATAATCTTTTTGCTGGTGGAGGGTCTTAACCTTTAAGTTGTTAAAAAAGTAACATCTGTGAAGTACAAAAAGTAAAGTGCAATAATACAAGGTATGCCTGTACTTAATAATGTGAAATTGTATTTTGCGCTCACCAAAAATGTTTAAAGTGTTTTTATTTTTTTTCAGTTTTTATTATTGTTTTATTTGTCTACAAAGAAACTTTTACTAAGCTTTCAATCCATGAACTTGTCTTCATTTGTTCATGGCTTCCTAAAATGTGTCCATTTTAAAAATAAAGAAATATCTGAAATACGTTGCTTTTTAAAACCCACTAAGTATCAGTCAATATTTTCCTCCTTTGTCATAGATTTTAGATTTTCTGATTTTAAATTCATTTTCACACATAATATGTGGCTGCATTCTGATAACAGAAAATATGCAACTTAGACATTTAAAAAATATATCCCAAACTTGCTTATCTAACCATGCAGTCTTCTACATTCATTTGAAAAAAGACCATATATTTACTACTTAGGAAATCTATAAAGTTCTCAGTTATATTTAGGCACACAGAGAACTACAAACACATTAGGAGCGAGACCATCACTCAAGTACTTAGCCCTCGCCCCTTCAGCTCTTTCCACGATGCTTCATCCAGCCTAATAGATAAATGTCACCGTTCCGTGCCAAACCCATCAAGGGCTTTCCTGGCACTGGCGTGCCTACTTCAGAATAAGCAATATTTCAGAGTCATCAGAATTAACCGTCCACTAAATTCAATTTCATAAGGTTGCATCATCCTCCATATTTCACCTTCATGCACAATTTATTATAATCTCATAGGAAAAGCTAAAAGCTCAGAACACACATATGCTATCAGATCCCTGGACAGAAAAGCCCTTTCTTTTCCCGAGCAGTTTTAGACCCTGGATAGCAACTCAGACAGTAATTGGATGTCTTCTCAGGGCATCTGACAGAGTTCACACTGAAAAAGAGATTAGAGACAAAACTGTCAGGATTCACTGGCTGTGAGAAATCCCTGCGTTCTCCTTCAGCCCTTCAGCACTGACAAGATGAGAAGCTTCAAACAAGGGTTCCCAGGGTTCTTCTGAAAGCGACAGTCCCTGGCTCTCCTGAAGCTCCTGGTAGGCGCCGTGGAGAGCGGGGACAGGAACTGCCGTAGGTGCTTTCCGAGGGGGACTGGAAATGCACCTCATCTGCACTTATGTCTTCTCTTTAACTTTCCTTTTTTTATTACTTTCAAGAAAGAAAAACAACAGGCACTGCAATACAGCTAAAAACTGAGGAGGAAAATGAAGAAACTCTAAGTAAGGACTGTCAAGTCAAGTCTAATATTAGAAACACTAACAAGGAAGCAGCAGCATTTTGCAGGCCTCTGGGTAAAATGGTGCCTCTCGGGTTCTCTTAGACTCAGGAGAAAAGTTATCTTGAGACGTCCTAGGAAGGTCCTAGTTGATGTAGGTGAGACACATACAAAACTCCCACCATTAAAAAACCAGAACTTTAAGGATGGAGGAGGGGAACGGAATCCTCCCCAGGGACTGACCTAATTCAGAAGGCTGGTCACTTGCTACCAACAAAACGCTGGCTGTGTGCTCATCTTATAAAAGGGCGATGTTTTCCACAGGAAAAGCAGAAACCAACCACGAGAGGGTTATTTTCTCAACGGGACACACAGGTGTCTACAGCAGGCAAAAGCCCAGGCCCCTACCAAGCCAGAGGTTTCCAGCAGCGTCGACACGCCGCGTGGTGCTCTCTCTCCCTAGTCTTACACACTGAACAATAACTCAAATCCATCACAAGATCACTTGTCAGTCCTCCTGGGTTAAATGGGTCTTTATTTTTAGAGAACAATGGGAATTATAGGAAACTGGTGGCCTCACATCACAGAACTATAAATAGCTGCTCTTCAATGCGGCCCTATGTTTTTGTTTTTCAATTTTAAAGTGAAGTTGACATTTACGAGAGAGTATTCATCTGTTGGTCAGTTTGGGATGCCCCAGTGATGTCATCGTAGGCAGGTGATTAGGGACCTATTTAGTTCCAAATCAGACAAAGCGCCAGCTCTCCACAGGAATTTTAATCAGGAAGATTGTTTGCTGTGCTGAGACTGTTTCCAGGGAGCAGAACATGACTGACCTTTTTCCTCTACAGGAAATTTAAAGTTGTATCATTTGGCTGGTTAGGATTTCTGCCTTTCCCTGTGGATCAAGATTAGAGATGAACTTTCAGGTTCGGTCATACATTAAAAACACAAACACATAAAACTGTGAAAAGCCAGAAGCAGAACGATGTCCTTCCCCTGATGCAAAGGTCACCGCTGTTTTATTCTCATTCATTCCAGCCAACCACAGCTCCCACGCTTACTGCCCCCATTTAGGGAACTCAAATTGGAAAACAGCGGTAGGTATGGGTCCTCAGCATGTTCATTACCTAATTGTGTGTACTTAATTTTGCTCTCTCACTTTTTTGTTAAAGGAAGAAGTTCCCTTGTGACAGAGTCAAACTAACAGGACATTTTTCAAAAGATGTGTAAATGAGGTTATATTTATCAGAATAATTCTTGTTTGGTCTAGAAAGCTCCTGACTTGTACCACTAAGGCAGTGGTCGGCAAACTGTGGCCTCTTGAGTGTGGCTCTTCCACAAAATACCACGTGCGGGCGCGCACGTACAGTGCGATTGAAACTTCGTGGCCACACTCAAGAGGCCAAAGAGCCGCATGTGGCTCAGGAGCCGCAGTTTGCCAACCACTGCACTAAGGGAAAAAGAAAAAATTTGCAAGTAAATATATCTTAGAGGAATCTGCTGCTCTCTAAATAAGCAATTTCAGGATGCGAACTCATAAAACTGCTGTGTCATCACATATTAAGTAGAATAGGGGGTCACACAGAAAACAGACCCCCTCCCCCAACAGAGTAATAAAAAATAACTTAGGAAAATTACTTAACATGATCTCAGTATTAAATTAGCAATTGTTTTTATATTTCTAAAAATGAATTCATACATTGATATAACTATGAAACATAGCAATGTTCACACAACATTCAATGACTTAGGACTGGGAGGGGTTGGAAGGTCTTACCCTAGAATTATGCCAAATCTGAAACAGATTTAATACCAAAAACAGACTCGAGACTAAAGCTTTATTATACCTAATTTAAAGGTCATGTTGTCGGAAAGCAAGGTCAGCCTACATTTCCACCTCAACTCTTAGCTCCTAAATTAATTTTCAATTTAATTTGTTTATCTACACTATAGCATCTGATTCCAAGAGGCTATGCATTTAATTATCACTACACATCAGAAAATATTTAGGCAGTCTTACTTGTTGTAACTAACCTATAGGTCTAGGCTTGGAAGCAATTTAGAAATATTTTAATATTTATCTATAAATTATTCCATGAATTTTCAATATTATAAAGTATGCAGATACTTAGTCATGGATGGGCCATTTTTTTCTTTGTTATTTGTTGTTCTTAAAGATATTTAAATCAGTGGCTTAGGGACTGTTTTATCTTGATAGGCAGGTTTGATTATGCATTGTTTTTATGCATTGCCTTCACCACCAAAATGAATGTGGTATATATATATGAGGGGAAACTCACTTTGGAATTCAGCTAGAAACAAATACACAACTGCTTGACACTCTTCTTGGAAACTCGATTCAGACTTGACATCAGCCATTGAACAATATCAAGGATAAAAAATATCTTAAATCCTGGCTGGCATGCAAAGTGGTTAGAGCTTGACCAATGCACTGAAGGGTCTCGGGTTCGATTCTTGGTCCCTGTGCAGGAGGCAACCAATCAATGGGTGTCTCTCTCAAACTGATGTTTATCTCTCCCCTCACTCTCTCACACCCCCTTCCTCCCTTCCACTCTCTCTAAAAATCAATGGAAAAAATATCCTGGGGTAAGGATTAACAAGATATATTTATATATATCTTAAGAAAATAACTCATTCTTCATAGCAGAAGAAAATGCCTGAAATTGTTTTTAAACTGAGTGACATGCCAAGGCATTATTAACAATACAAAAAAATGAAAAATGAATAAAAATGAATGATGCAAACATCCTTAATAATATGCCAAAGGTGAATGATGTCTGTTTCTTTATCATAACTAATCTGGGAGAAAAATCAGTAGCTATTGCACCAGACACTGTGCTCAGCCCAGAATTCAAATCCAGATTCTGTCCAATTTTAAGGCCCATGTTCTTTCCATTGCATGTTCTGCCGCTTGCTTTCAGGCTCACCCGCTCCTTCCAGTAGTGCATCCATTCAATGACCGACCAGAGCAGTGCTGAGCAGCTGAACTGCATGCAGAACAAAGACAACTGCTTCCCTAAGTCCACTTTGTTCTTTCCCACCGCCCTCCCCTGAGAATTCTGGGTAGGACTCTCGCTTCCTCTGTCAGTGATTACAGTAAGTGCCCAAGCTGAACAGTGCGTGCAAAAAGATTTTAAAATCATTCTGGCATAATTATCCCAATCAACAAAAACCAACTACAGCTCAAACTTTGGAGAGAAAAAGACTGCGTGGGAGTTAAATGAATTACAGCAGAAGGTCAGGCTTTTATAAGGTGCTCCGGATTCATCGCCTCGCTCTAATTCTTGCATATTTCGGCAGTGACTTCACAGAAGTAACAGGTCATTTTAAAAAATCCCGAGATAGGTTACAAAAGTACTGTGAACACACACGGTGCATCTACATACTGGTATATATAGCCCATGGTACTGAGACCATTGGGATAAAGTTGGAAGTCTGCAATTGAAACGTTATTTTTAAATCTGAACCAGGTGGTAATTTTCAAAAACAGAGGTGTTACTGAACCAACTTAGATGTTTAACCCCTCAGCTTCCACATTGATTGCATTGCTCCTTTCATTTCTGACACTATCCGTTTCCTAAAGGTTTGAACAGATCTAGAGCAATTATCCCTAAACTCTCACACATAGGCTGACTTGAGCATCCTGAGGCCTTTTACCCACATATTTCTTCAAATATGAAGTGATATTATTTATCTATAGATACTTTACCTCTTTTTAGAAGTTTCTTGAATAGTACTTCAGTGGTAGCGCATAACTATTAGCAAGTTGTCTCATTAATGACAAAACTGTCATGACAACCCAACTCCATGATCCCTTTGTTTATAGGTACACAAAATAGAACAAGCAATATTTAACTTAAGGAAAAGTCATAGGCTTCTTGAACATTAACTGTCATCCTTAAGAGCCAGCTACTACCTAATCTGGTTTGGAGTCAAAGCATTGTGTGCACACAGTAGGTCCTCAACAACAGAGTCTGAATAAACCTAAGCACTTTTAATCTAGTAAATGGTCAGAGGAAAAATATATATGGTGACTGATTTCAAAGCAAAACACAGAAAGAATGAGTATGAAGCATGGCCCATAGAAGGCAGGCCTTGAAAAGGGGCCACAGACTTCCCATGTGTGCTGAATGCAGGCTGTGAATGAGTTATTCATTAGACAGCCCACATAAAGAGGCTTGTTAGTACAGATTTTTAATGGAGCAAGGACACACACAGAGGGTTGTTACAAAATCTGATTATGTATCTAAATTCGTATGAATGGAGCAGTACTTTGAAAAGCCTTTAGAAATAAAATGTCTTGAGAATTTCTTTAATTTCAAAAGATCCAATCACACACTCACAGAGCCCTCTTCCACCTCAATTTTCCATTGCTTCAGCTGTTTTTATTAGAACTAGCAGCTACAGACGTATAGTGAATGCAGATTTGAGCCAGACAGATTTTGCCTTTTACACTTGCAACCAAATAAAAATTGATTAAAAAATTTTTTTTTGCCAATTTGTCCATCTCTGAGATATATTATTACAAACCTTAAAGGGGAGAATTAAGACCATTTCGTGGCTTTGTCACAGAATGAAGAATTCTACAGTTATACATAGAAAAGCCAAATTTGATTTTACTTCAGGAGCTATGAAAAACTAAGCTGTCCCAGGCAGAAGATACTTTTGGAATAAAGATCAAAAGATGGCTAATAATTTCTTTATGAAAAACGAAGACAAGCTGAATTCCCAATAGTCCTTGTCAAAGTCAGTTTGCATCTTGGCTCGACGACAAACAAGGGTATTGTTAGCAACTCCAGAAAACTCCAGCAGAAATCATTGAAAATTTCCCCTCTGGACTCTCAACTTACCCTAGGCAAAACAAAAACAACCCTAAAAACAAAAACACACACTATAAACCAGACCAGCCATTGAGATGACAGCAAAACAAGTCTAATAGAGGAATTTAAACATGCAGGTGTTGGTACATGTATTAATTCTTCATAAGGAGAGTAAGGAAATGATAAAAATGGATGCAGGCTGTGAATGGGGATTTCATATTAAATAAAAGTAACGTGTAGTAATATCAGACATATGTCATAGCAATATCTTCACCAATACAGCTCCTAGGGCAGTGGAAACTAAAGAGAAAATAAACAAATGGGACTACATCAAAATAAAAAGCTTCTGCACAGCAAAAGAAACCATCAACAAAACAACAAGAAAGCCCACTGCATGGGAGAACATATTTGCCAATGTTACTACTGATAAGGGTTTAATCTCCAAAATTTACAGGGAACACATAACAACTTAACAAAAGGAAGATAAACAATCCAATCAAAAAATGGGCAAAGGACCTAAATAGACACTTTTTGAAAGAGGACATTCAGAAAGCCAAGAGATACATGAAAACATGCTCAACGTCACAAATCATCCGAGAGATGCAAATCAAAACAACAATGAGATACCATCACATACCTGTCAGAATGGCTATCATCAACAAATCAACAAATGGACAAGTGCTGGCGAGGATATGGAGAAAAAGGAACCCTCGTGCACTGCTGGTGGGAATGCAGACTGGTGCAGCCATTACGGAAAACAGTATGGAGTTTCCTCAAAAAGTTAAAAATGGAACTCCCATTTGACCCAGTAATCCCACTTCTAGGAATATATCCCAAGAAACCAGAAACACCAATCAGAAAGGACATATGCACCCCTATGTTCATAGCAGCACAATTTACAGTAGCTAAGATTTGGAAACAGCCTAAGTGCCCATCAGCAGATGAGTGGATTAGAAAACTGTGGTACATCTACATAGTGGAATACTATGCCGCTATAAAAAAAAAAAAAAGGAACTTTCACCATTTGCAACAACATGGATGGACCTGGAAAGCATTATGCTAAGCAAAATAAGCCAGTCAGAGAAAGATAAATATCACATGGTCTCACTCATATGTGGGATATAATGAACAACATAAACTGATGAACAAAAATAGATCCAGAGACAAACATGGAATGGACTGTCAAACCTCAAAGGGAAGGGAGGGGAGGGGAGGGGAGATGGTGGTGGTGTAAGAGATCAACCAAAGAACTTGTATGCATGCATATTAGCGTAACCAATGGACACGAACACTGGGGCGGTGGGGGCTTGTCCTGGGGGGTGAGAGTCGACGGGGGAAAAGGAGACATATGTAATACTTTAAACAATTTTTTAAAAAAGTAACATGTAGCAAAGTTAACTAGGGCAAATAATTGTTTCCGAGGGTGTACAGTTTGATGAGCACCAGCTGGTCCTAAAGATGGAGAGAGCAATGTGTGGGTTATCCGAAACAAGCTCCTTGGACCACACTTAACCCTGTGCCTAGAGAAAAGAACAGTCAAATCTGGCTCTTAGAAGTTGCATCAGCATCAGGAAGAGGAAAAGGAGAGGGAGAAGAAAAGGAAGAAGTCACTTTCTAGACACTTTCTGTAGTTGGTATTTATCCCTTTGTTGCCAAAGTTTCTGGAAACAAAGTGTATCAGAACAAAATCTCTCTGCCCCCAGAATACAATTTACCTGTCAGTGCTAGAGAAATCAACCTCTGAAAAGACATATTCTGTAACAGCGTCCAGGCCAAAGAATGAGATTAGAAATTCTGCTAATATTGTAAAAAAGAAAAAAGTCTTCAAATGATTAGAGATGGCTGCCTGAAAGATTCCTGGGATAAGAAGGAGAAAGTTCTGCAGGGTAAAGTGGTATCATGCATGCTCTTAAAAGACAGGACACTAGTAATCGTAGCCAAGAACACTGTAGGCACAAATAATGGATTCTGCAAATAATGGATTCTTCATGACATGGTTCAGAAGTCCCTGACCAAAAATATGAAAAGTTCACAATACAAACCTCAGAAACCTACTGAGACAGGTGGGTTCTGTTCTGCTATCTTTTATTTCCCAACTTGTATCAAGTCCTTATATTAGGAAATAGAAAGCAAATCCAAGAAATTTTTAAAACTACTGCACTGGATAGAAATTATCAGCAAAGAGATGTAGAATAAGAATCAAAATAAGATGTCCCATACACATCTAAACAAGCTCTTTATTTTTTAATCTTGCTAAATCTCAAGCCCATGTTCAAACATTTAATAAGATGAAATTTCAAAAAGGTAATTATGTTCAAAGAGCGCATTTTTCATGTTATAATAGATGTAGCCATTTACATCAACAATTTCCAAACTCTATGGTCTTGACATTTAAGTTTTAAAAAAGTGTTTATATCTCCAGCATACATATACTTATTTATATATTTTATGCATTACTGCTACTGGCAAACTATATGTATGACATACACGACAAATAAAAAATGTAAAAAGATAAAAAAATTTTAAAATAGGCCTAGTACTTTCTAACCCAAGTGGATCATGTTTACACCATGTGACATGTCAACAGCCCACTTCAGAAAACACAAGTTTATCAATTTATTAATCAGATGTGAGAGGCAACACATCTTCACCTGTCACTCACTCTCTCACGTATTCACGTTTCAAGGTTTTGCAATATTTTATCAAAAAAAACCTTAAATTTTAAAAATAAAAGCACTGTTTTTATTTTACTGCTTAGCACCTTTTTAAAGTAGTTGTGGGGTGAATAAAGACATGGGAAACCAGGGGTATCAAAGATTGTTTTTATTACTGTCAATGGCTACACTTTACTTAGCAACTACTGTGTGACGGGCATTTTACATAACATACATTATGTCTAATTCTCACAAGAAGGGTAAAGTAGATATTATGTTTCCCATTTTATAGAAAAATAAAACTAAGGCACATGATGAAACGTATCCCGCACTTAAGTGGTGAAGCCAGGGTGGGTGAGACTTTATCTTTAAATCACACAAAATTAAGATTGTCACAATTACAGAACATTATGTGAAGGGCCAAGCATTTTAGGTCTTCCAATATATATATATTTTTTTTTCATTTATAGCTGGCTCCTTAGAGCAGAGAGAGGAATAGAGAAATAAGCCATGGACTATTAAAAATTCTTTAGATTAAAAAAAATAATGGCCCCAGACATTTCACCTGTCCCTCTCCTCCCAGCTCCCTTCACTAGAAAGAGAATTTCAGACTTCTCTCAGGGCCGTTTCCAGCTATGTTCCCAAATAGGGCCTGAAACTGGCGATGTGGTCCCCCGATTATTCCTCTTCCAGATGCATGTGCAGCTAATGTCTATGAGAACTCTGGCCTGCCAGGAACCCACAAAAACTGAGAGGGTCCTCGAGGCTGGAGGAGTTACATTAGGTAAAAACGTTGTTGAATTCGGAGAAATGCTAACTGCAAAATATTATTTGGCAGTTTAACTATCATGATTTGAAATGTCCCTGCTAAATTCCTCACCAGCAAACGTGGGTCGAACTCAATGACTTCCTTTCTAGAGATTTTTATTTTTAGAAAGATATATGACATACTTCTGTCTAGGTAGGTTTGGATAGTCGGAAAAGTAGAATGGATGAGCCATGAGGCCTTTTCCAGTTTTCTACTCACACACAGCATTCTCTTCTGCCTGGGAGGCCCCCACCTTTCTACCCTCCTGGCAAACTCCTGTTCACCCTCCAGGCCCCAGCATAACTTCTCTGGTGATGCTTTCCCTACACTTACGGTGGAATTAGGAACTTTCTCCTCTCTGTGCTTAAAAAAAAAAAAATCTTAAAATCCATTTTTATAGCAGCACTTATTTTAAAATGCAACTATCTGTTCTTGACCATGGCTTCTGTGTTCACGCACCTTGTAGTCTCATGATTATCACTGTGGGGGGCACAAAATGTCATCACAATAAATATTTGGTGGATGAATAAAGGTTGAATCATGAATTTGAAGGAGCATCAATTTCTACAAATATAGTAGCTTGCTTTGGTAGGTGGTTCTATTTCAACAAAAATTTGTTTGTTTTTTTATATACTTTATATAAAATCCCTCATGTTCTCTGAGCATTCTGTTTGGAGCCTCCTAAGATCACACATTTGGTTATCAATATACAAGGAACCCATACTATAGCTCTAGGGCAGTGGTCAGCAAACCGCGGCTCTGGCCCCTTGAGTGTGGCTCTTCCACAAAATACCACGTGTGGGTACGCACATACAGTGCAAAGTTAACTTAAAACTTTAAGTAAAGTTTATTAAGTTAATTTTAGGGAACGTTGTACAGTGAAAGAAGATGTAGTGTCGAGGATTGAGAAAGGTATGTTGAGATGGTTTGGGCATATAGAGAGGATGAACAAAAGGAGATAGACGAAACAAGTATACAAGACGAGTGTGGATGGGAGAGTTGGAAAGGGTCGACCTCAGCGAACGTACCTCAATCAGATTGAGGACGTTTTTAGCAAAGGCCAGCTTAGGAGTACCCTAATTAAGTTAATAACAATGTACCTACCTATATAGTTTAAGTTTAAAAAATTTGGCTCTCAAAAGAAATTTCAGTCGTTGTACTGTTGATATTTGGCTCTGTTGACTAATGAGTTTGCCGACCACTGCTCTAGGGTAATGCAAATGAGGTAGCTCTCACAGTTTTTCTATTTCACAAATTAGAAACTATTCTCATTTACAGCATTTCCTGGGATTTCTATAGAGTAACTTGTCCCAGTGGGGAAAGACAGGCTTTCAATTGTTTATTCTCTGGTATCTCTAGTCTAGTCAAAAGGATCCTCAAAAAAAAAAAAAAAAGCAAGGAATGATTTCAAGAAAACATGAAGGAAAAAACACAATCCCCATCTATTTCACTTTGAGTGCTAGAACCAGCAAGCATTTAAGAAATGAATTTCGGGGTAGGGGGCAGAATTTATACCCAATATAATTTTATATGCCCTTTTCCTCTTAAAAAAAAGTCACTTTGTCACATGTAATGAATATCTTTTGAACGCTGAGTGGAATACCTTATATGACATAACATAAAACAATATTCAAACCTATAATGTCTGAATCCCTTAAACATTTTTCCTTTAACCACATCAATTTCTTATTAGATGAGCATTACACTACAAATGTGAGAAACGTTAATAAAAAATACAAAACTCAAACTTTATTATAAATATTAGAAAGTAAAATACAGAAATCTACCAACTAATGCAGGGTTCTAATTGGTCATTTCAAAAGATGATCTGTATTAGGAAACTTCTTGAGCAAAATACTTTCCATATAAATTTCTCATACACATTATGTTAAGAATACATATTTTTAAATGTACTTTGGACCTTACATAATTAAAGCAAACCTTCTCTCATTCCCACCACACCCCAGGATTAATTGCAGGACAAGAGGAAAAAAAATCACTAAAATATCCATTTACTTATCCCCTCATAGCTCTCACCTCCTCTCATGTCCAACTCCAGTATTTCAGCTCTTTAACTATGCCCCCACCTTAACTCTTCTAGAAAGTGGGTCAGTCCAACTTAGCCAGCCACCAAGAATAGTGGCAATAACCGCTGAACATTATTGGCATGCCCTGCTCCTTCTCAGACTCAATTACTTTGAGATTTCTGCCTTCTCCTATTTTTCATCTCCTAGACTTCCCTATGAAGGTTGTTGTTGTTTTTTCACCTGCTACACAGATAAACAATGAGAGCACATCCAATAAGTTGGTCAGCCTACTGAAAGAAAAATGAACAAGATGTTCTTTCTCAGATTTTAGTCCCAGATGATTTAAGATCCTCACTTTCCCTCTCTCTTAAATTACTATTTATTCTACAAAACACTCATTTGGCATTTATCTAATGCCACCTTGCCCTCCTCTTCCTCAAGAAGCATGTCCTTGAAGGTGAAATCAATCTTAAGGGTGATGGTAATGGAGACCATTCTCCTCTGTTCTCTGGTTAGAAGAGAGGACCCAGAATGGTCTCCTATTCAAAAATGTTCAGACCATTTTTCAATTCACACTATAATCCACTGCAGGAGTTGGGGGGGGGGGGAGGAGTAGGGTGTGTGGTGGGCAAACAGGTTTTATCTCCAGTGTAATGCTGATCAATTCAGTAGCAGCTACTCTAAAGGGCTGGTTTAAGAAAGATAATGAGGCCACATCTGGACTCAGAGTCTGTGCACTGACGGATTAGCCATGTCTGTCACACGGATTGGTGAGGTGTATGGTGGTATGCATGCTCAGTATCTGCCATCGTGGCTCTAACCACTTAGCCAAAATCTGAATTTCCGTTACTTCAAGAATGTCTTCCTGCATAAGTTCCTATTCCTAATTAAAGTGTTAGGCCAAAGATAGATGATTCAAAGTATTCCAAATACATGTCTATGTGTAACCCCTTTACATAAAAGTTTGGTGAAAATACTCTCCCTTGGTGAGTCAGACCTCCAGGTCAACATCATGAACCCAGTGCCCTCTCCTCTTCCCATGGTCACACGGTAAGAATGTTCTTGAGAGCATTCAGCAGGGACTTTGAAAGTGATGCTAGCTTTTCTACAAAAGCAAAAGCATCAAAGCTCTTCGCTCCAGAAGCCAGCCAGCCAGGATCACTTAAGGATTCACTGACTGGAGCAACTCTTTTTCATTCCAATAGATCAGTGGTTCTCAACCTTCCTAATGCCGCGACCCTTTAATACAGTTCCTCATGTTGTGGTGACCCCCAACCATAAAATTATTTTCGTTGCTACTTCATAACTGTAATTTTGCTACTGTGATGAATCGTAATGTAAAAATCTGATATGCAGGATGTATTTTCATTGTTACAAATTGAACATAATTAAAGCATAGTGATTAATCACAAAAACAATATGTAATTATATATGTGTTTTCCGATGGTCTTAGGCGACCCCTGTGAAAGGGTCGTTCGACCCTCAAAGGGGTCACGACCCACAGGTTGAGAACCGCTGCAAAAGATGCTGCATTCTTCTGATTAAAGAGTTTCTTTTCTCACCCTGTGCTCCCCAAAAATTGGCACATCAAAGACAACCACAAAACCAGGGTTGACAACATTTAGGAGATATGGTTTTAGACTTTTTCTCTTAAAAAAAAATCGTTTCACAATGATGAGAAGACAAATTCAACATCTCCCCTCCATTAGAGTAACAAGTGTCCTAGGGGCTCGGCAAACAAACTAATAAATCAAACCCATTCTTGATTTGTTTCTAGTACTGTTCTCCTTGGCCAGAAAAATCCCTCATTTTTCTTATTTAAAGAAGCACATTACAAAGTGAAGTGCATCATTAAGTGCTGACAACCTCCACTTCTGGCTTTCTAATCACATTTATTATATTTCCAAGGCAATCTTCATCAATTTTTCTCTAATCAAATCGTATTGTTTAAAAGCCAACTTTACTTACTACGTGCTATCCCTCTACCCTGTAACACACACCCTTGCTCTCTCTCCACCACAACTCTTCTAGAGTATTCCTGCCATTAATGGGCTTGCCAGTCTCTCCTACTTTCTATGACCGAGAACAAACGCTTAAGCCAAGGTCATTGAAAAGTTTCCTTAAAATAATGTCAATGGTTATAATGGAATAAAAGCCTTTCTGAAATAAAAGTATGTTAGCATGAGAAAATAACTAAAAATAGGTTGTTTTTCTCAAGATCTCAAGAAGTGTTCTTTCTTTAATGAAAAGGCCAGTTTACCTTTAAAAGTTAATGTAGAATCTTCTAAAAAAAAGCTTCCTCAAGCCCCAAATATTAAAATCATTTAAATAAGCATCTCAAGGAAGAGAAAAGACAGTGCCCCACACATGGGCATCACAGGCAATGGACAGGACGTGATGGGCCCTGAAACCAAATGTTGGGTTCCAAATGAGTTTAGATTTTAATTCATCCCCTGAGTCTTTTCTTCCCTGACTGAAGGCCAGAGGAGCCCAGGAACCAGAGGTGCACATGCAACTGGATGGAAGTCAGGGGAGCAAGTCTGAGGCGAGGACTGAAATTCTATAGCTACTTATGCTATAGCTACTTATACATCAGCTGGGCCTCTAGAACAGCGGTCGCCAACCTTTCGGACCTCACGGACCACCAGTTGGTGACCGCTGCTCTAGAACATATTTTTCAAAAGAAAACTTAAAGTTCTGTGGTACTGCAATGTATTTAAGGGCAAATACTAGAAGATAACATCGTCAGTCTGTATGACCAGAAGTGTGCTCTGTTTAGTATGGAATATTCAATTGAATAAAAATGGTGGGGGGAGTTCAAAAACACAACACGTTCAAAGACTAAATGATATGGGACTTTTTTCAGATAAAAGAGACCCAGCCTAACCTTTTTTCTCGCTAGGACAGCATCTACCACAGGAGCACCAGGCCATGGAGTGCAGAAAAACCAAGAAGGCATGAAGGAAGGGGCTCTGCAATCACATTTTGAAAACTACTGACCTAGAGTTTCAAAACTTTCTAGGAAATCAAACTTAAAAGTTATGCATCTTTACTAATCAGACATAGCAAATGTGCCATAGCTCCAACTTTAACCCATTCATTTTTGCCACAGAGTTTTACTTGTCTTTAAGGGAAAAACAAAACAAAACAAAAAGCTACATATTTTTATTTAGCTCAAGAAGTTATTTAGGTGCACAGGCAGAGACAGCTCTCACAGGTACACAGAATACAATCATTGCCATGAATACATCCTTTACCTTGAAATGTGGAGGAGCACCAAAAGTAACTTTTCAAAACAAAAACAGGGCCTAAAAATAAGTGCTTAGGTGGAATTCTTGAACGGCAACCAGCCTATTGATGGTGGACCTCGTTTAAAGCATCACACAACAATGTGTGTTTACATCACCCTTTTATTTCATAGTTAGAAATAATACAGTTCCACAGGGTAAATCATCAATAAATAACGATGTCTAATCATTAAACGTAAAAATCCCAACTCTTTGGCATCTGACAGGATTCTATTTCTTGTCAAACTAATGACTGTATAGAGATGGTTAATCCTAGTGACCATTTGTCAATATGTTACAAAGGTGCAATTTACGTTAAAGTATCAACAGCTGAAAATTTCCAGCCCACCAAGAAATTTGATCAAATCAGTAAGTTATGGGCCAACTTCACCAAGGTTCTTTCATAAGGTCTGCCTCAGTGAAAGCAGAATAAATGTTGATTAAGAGTTCCTAGGGGTCTCTAATACTTATTCTGCTCTAAATAGTTTGCCATTCATTCCGGCTAAAGAAAAGTCACAACTGCACCAGGAATGGCCCATTCATTAATTAAAAGGTGTTCTTATTTTATAAGCAAGAGTGCTAACACCCAAGAAACTCACAGCCCCCAAAATAAACTTTAAAAAATAAGCAGTTCTATGCTGCCAGAAATGCCAATTCAGTAATAAATTGCACCTTCAAGAGTCAAAAAAGAAAAGAAATAGAAACTTTTAAAAAAGGTAAGTGACATACATTTTTTTTCCAAAATATATTCAAGAATAGTTGAGCTGTATTTGTTACTAAAGCCAGGACAGTATTTCTTTAGCAACAAATTAAACCAGTGCAATTGACATAAATTGGTAAGTAATCCAGGTTTAACCTATTAAATCTGCAGAGCACTTTAGGCTCCTACACTAATCCTAGAAACTGGAATTTCAATGAGTGCTTGCGCGGCAAAAACCTAAAACTGGGATGACCCGATGCCATGCTGAATGGTATCACTTCATACTTCGATTAAGCATTCGATAGTAGAAATCATGAGTTCCTCTATTAAAGTTCCATTCACTTACAGAACATTCAGATGCAAACAGTATTATGCCTATAATCCACAATTAAAAGAATCCTTTCCATTTTAAAGTTCCAGATGAATTTTAAATTAGAAAATAAGCCCAAAGGAAACTTTTTCAACTCATGAAAACTTCATATTGGAAACTTTCTGGAAAAGCTTCCCCCTCCCCCCACCTATTGTAAAATAAATACTTTGTATCCCAAATTTAATTTTATTAAGACATGTTAACACTATAAAGAAATATTTTACAGCCATAGAGATCAGTAACTTTCCATGCGGAAATAAAAAATTCATTGCTCAATAATATTATTGAGGCAAGTGAAGAAAGATTATGCTCTTGTGTCAATCGGAAATGTTAGTTGTTGTGTTTTTTTTTCCAGTGCAAAACCAGTTATAAAATATTTAAACTCAATATTTAAAAATAAAAAGTGGTCCAAAATTCAGCAATGTTCAAGTTCTAAATTTCATAAAACAAATCATGACATACATTGTATAGTAAAATACAGAGATTAAAGAAGTACTTGAGTACTTAAGATATGAATTTCTAATGAATCATACCATGTCAGCAACAACCGAGCAGATAGCATTCCCAATTCGAGCGTTAGAATCATAAAGCTCTTACCGTACCAAGCCTTTTTTCCTAGCTAAAAAGCTATACAAACTAATGGTCAACATTCTGTTTTCTTTGTAGTTGCGTGCTCTAGAATGATTTCTCCCCAAGTACCTGTGATTTTATTTCTGTATTCAAATTTGATCCGAACAATTTTTATGTTCCTGGAACACTTAGCAGATATAACCATCTATAATGTGGAGAGTCCTGTACAGAGTCCAACAGTGGGCTTTTTCTGGCCGAGTGTAGGCTGTCATAAACTGGTTTACACATTCCGCAGGTCATTCATGTGTTATTCCTAGCAAACACACGGTCCCCTCTGAGGGTTAGGTGCTGAAGCTGGTACTGTAGCACTTCTGTGTCAGCTGGCTCCTTGATGCTCATTTTATCTAGATTGAGGTAGTCCAGAGATTTGGAGTGAGCCCTCTTACCTTTAAGAAGACAAAGAGGCAGGGGCCCATGGAGGGCCTTATAAGGTTCATAAGGTAAAGATTTAGTGCACTTGTCTCCTGAGCTGGGCATCCGCCTTCGCCTCCTGCCATTGACAGCTGGAATCTCATACGGTTGGTAGTACCTACTTCTGGTTTTATATAAACGAGAGGAACGTGCAAGTCCTGCATCCAGCTGCTTGGAGCGCAAGGAAGGCACGGCTTCTCCCTTACTCTCTTCACCTCCTGTGCACTTCTGGGCCAACTTCAGGAGTTCCTCGCCAGTAGTGAAGCCAACCAAATAGTTCGAGTCCATGTGGAGGATCTGGTAGCCTGAGACCGTCCGGCGCATCGGCGAGCACGGCGTGCTGGAGCAGCGGGGCTTCTCGGCCTCTGCCTTCCCCGGGGAGCTCACCTCAGCCACGGGCAAGGGCAGGGTGCTCAGGGTACTTCTGGCCTCTCCATTAACATCTACTTCCATTTTAGGCACCAGTCTGCACACTCCTAAAAGTAGACAGACAGATTAGAAGAGTGTAACGCGCAGAACCTTGGGCCAAGCTGGGTCATTTTAGAAGGCTGAAGGAGCATGAAGTAACTCTGGCCTGGAAAACAGCCAATGTACATTGGACAGATTTTTATCTGTCTACTACACGTTCCAGAGCAGGCATGAAATGACTACTACTTCTCTGCCTCTAAGAACTCAAGGCAGGTTAAATTAAAGTTCAAAGTAAGGAGAAGCCTACAGATAACAATACTTCTCTAAAACCAGTGCTCCATTCAATCACGCCAAGTTTACTACTTGAAGCGATATTAAGCAAATCAAATACAGATCTCAACATTAAGCAAATAAGAATAATCATACACAGTTTCACAAGAATCTACAAACTCTTTCCAATATGAAAATTAAAATCTTTTCATTTTCCATCATATGATTAAAAATACGTGCTCAGCTCTTCAACCTGCAATTCTTTTCAACTGTGTTTACGGGGCATATAATGAAAACGATAAAAGCTAATCCATTTCTGCAAAGATTCAATGTAGGCCTAAAAAGCTTTTCTTATGGTAAGGCGAAGTCTCAGTGGAAGGTTCCCCCAAACCTTGTAAATGTTCCTCCTTCCATGTTCCCAATGAATTACGCAAAATTAACCATTTTGTACTTTAAAAGTTAATCCTAAATACAATAAATCATTTTTAATATGAAACATATATAAAATATCAGATGTTATTTTAGAACATTTAATCATAAAACATGCCATCTAGGACACTACACTTTTGAACCGTTTAGTAAATGGCAGAAGAATTCATAATGAATGAAGAATACTAATGTTATTCATCACAATAATCTCATTACATTGTTTGGAAATCTCATTGACAAGAAGTACCACAAATAATGGCCAGATTCTAGAAAATCACATATAAATCAAATTTTGGAAAATAAAATACTAAGGGAACCTGAATGACAATGGCATTTCTGAGAAAGTTTATTTCTACTTGATCCTCAATTAGATGTAGATAACACAGTTTTAAGTATGTCAGATTGCTTACTATAATCATGTCATGTAGTAATTGATTTTAAGATTAAATATTTATTGAAAAAGGTTATTATATTAAATAATTCTTATGAGTCCTTTTGTAAAACAAAACCTTTTCCTAACGGATGCATTTCCTAAAATTTGGGTATCTGTTTAAAAGCCAAGCAATTAGAGCCCGGCCTATGTGGCTCTGAGGCTGAGCATGGACCTATGAACCAGGAGGTCACGGTTCAATGTCCACTCAGGGCACATGCCCGTGTTACAGGCTCGATCCACAGTTGGGGGTGTGAAAGAGGCAGCCCATCGATGATTCTCTCTCATCACTGATGTTTCTATCCCACTCTTCCTCTCCCTTCCTGTCTCTGAAATCAATTAAAACATATATTTATATAGTTTTTAAATCCTTACCTGAGGATATTTTTCCACTGATTTTTAGAAAGAGTGGGAGAGAGAGGAAAAGACAGAGAGAAACATCAATGTGAGAGAAACACATCGATTGGTTGCCTCCTGCACGAGTCCCTATCAGGGCCCGGGCCAGGGAGGAGCCTGCAACCCAGGTACCTGCCCTTGACCGGAATCAAACCCAGGAAGGACCCTTCCGTCCACAGGCTGATGTTCTATCCACTGAGCCAAACCAGCTAGGGCCAATTAAAACATTTTTTTTTAATCCAAGCAATTAGAAACCTAAAGAAAGTCACAACCTTATTCCTTCATTTGCATGCTGCACTTCCTTCATTAGAAAATAAATAAACCAAGACTATGAAGTTACCAGATGCCATCCTGCCTTTACGACAGTCCACATCTATATGTCAACTGAAAATTAAGTTTAATTCCTGAGTTAAAACAAATGCTAAAGGGATCAATATAGTTTTACTTACATTGTACTCTAAATCTTAAGTATTTACAATTTTAATTTAACCAAACACCTTAGCCTCTCAACCCTTCTAGATTTAAAGTAATTGGCTTTTTCTATTTTATTACTGTAAAGACAAATTTGTATTTGATTGTGTAATTTATTTCTCTATGGAGAGGATGGAAGTAGGTGACTACCGGCTACTTTGATCTGCATACCAAAACCTAAAGATTTCTCATCTCATAAACTTCAGAGGGCCGTCTGAAGCTTCATCCAATTTTATGCTGAAGAAACAAATGTTTACTCTAAGCCAAATGACAAACTAACCCTCCCTTTCTTGCGAATTCTGTTATCCAGATAAGAGCACAAGGGAACAGCTTATCGGAAGGCCTCCAACCTGTGTAACCTGACAGGCAGAAGTGATTCTGATACTTTATTCTGAAAAGACAAGCAGAGGAGGGTCAGTGAGGCCCAAACAACCAGGGCTGTGGAGGCAAGGGAGCAAACACACAGACTGAGCGCCCTCCCGAGTAGTTACCCAGGTGGTGACACTCAAGCATCAGTCGCGTTAAGTGGCATTGGCCCAGGTCTCTTCCAAATCTGGCAGTCTATGACAGTCCAAGGATTTCTACCAGCCACCTTACAGAATTTGCACTTGGTATATTATGAACTTCCTAAAATCCATGTTTCACATCCCACCCATTCTGAATTGGGGAATAATTCAAACAGAGGCTAGGCTGAAAGTCACTTTTTTTTTCCCTATGAGGGAGAAAAATTGCTAAGCAAGTTAATGGTGTACAAAGTCACAGGAAAGAAGAGTGGACAATAGGATCATCAAAAATGTGTTCCCGCATGAAGTCAATCCTGCTGCATCAAGGCAGACCATCAGGAATGCCTAGAATCTCTCAGCGTTAAGGATAAATGACGGTAGGATACAAAGGTTTGAGAATAAAAGGCAAAAGTTACATAGCAGCTAGAAAATAAGTACCTAGAAAATTAGAAAAGTGGAGTGAGGCAATGTGTGGCATGAACTAGATATCACTGTTAGATGAGAACTATCACTGGTTAAGTTTCCAGCAACCAAAACACCATAAAAAACATTACCTGGTGTGGGTAAAATAACCAACAGGATCTTCAGGCATCCACCTGACAGACAATGATTTAACCTACATTCTTAATTAGATGTGGTTTAAGAACTCTGGAAATTTCAACAGAGTGGTCTGGTATAAGAAACCAACATACTAGAATGACATGAACAACATACTCCAGGTAGAAAACATGATTTAACAAAAAAGTTAAAAGAAATAAGCACTGCCAATACCCTCTTCACAAATAAGTAACTAAGGTCAATACCCAATGTAAAATTTCTGAACCAGAGTCTTGCTGCACTGGAACACAAAAATGCTCATTCTAAATCTTTATATATATAGCTGTAATATATAGTGAACATCTCTAAGTGAATAATTCTAAGGGTTGAAAATTTGTTTGCATTTTTTAGCTATAAAGCATCAATACTTCTCTCCAAACTATAGCATAGTCTCAAAACTAACAGATCTTTTAGGTGGTTCCATTGGTCTCTATAGGGTAGTCATATGTACAAGAACATCTCCAGCTCCAGATATTGAAGTAGGAATGAGAAGGGTACAACCAGAACTTCTACAAATTGCTTAGATTTTTTTTTTAAGATCCTTTCCACTTACATATTGCCTTTCTAAAGAACATCCATTATGTGTTATTGATTTTTTTACAGAGAGGAAGGGAGAGAGATAGAGAGTCAGAAACATCAATGAGAGAGAAACATCGATCAGCTGCCTCCTGTACATCTCCCACCTCTCCCACCGGGGATGTGCCCACAACCCAGGTACATGCCCTTGACCGGAATCGAACCTGGGACCTTTCAGTCCGCAGGCCGACGCTCTATCCACTGAGCCAAACCGGTTTCGGCCATATTGCCTTTCTAAAGAACATCCATTATGTGGAGCCTTGGGTTTCAGACAAGGGAACAATGACTGGAGAATATTTCATTTTGAGCTGGGTGGAATGCTAACTTCTTCAATGTGACTGAAAATAAAAACTTTCTATGCGGTTAAATTCCTGATAATTTCCTAACTGGATTTAAATATTGGGGCAAGAACCTGACAGTAGTTACAGAATCAACTTTCTCAGGTTATCTTTCAAATGGGCCTAAGTGGCATATGTACTGTCTTACCTGAAATAGAGGAAGTCTAGGTATTTTCTAATTCTGGAAATCTACATAAAAAGGGTGATGCTAAAGGTAGTAAAGACCTAGTGGTCTCAAAGTCAGCATATCTTGATATATGGATGTTCAATATTTTAGACTGCAAAATTTCTTATTAAAAGTCATTCATCGGGAATGAATGACTACAACTGGAGATGGCCTGTGTTTTAGCAACAAATTCTTCACATTTTACCATGAAAAATATGCTTGTAAGTTTTTAACAAACTTATTCACCACTAAGCATTTTGTTTCATATTCTAAAATAACCTTGTATCAAAAAAGCATGCTTGCAAGATAAATGATTACAAAGCACTCTGGTATACAATGCAGATATGTGCAACAGGCACCCCCCCCCACCCCCCCCACCCCCACTGCAGCAATAAGAATAAATGTGAACTGAGAAATCAGGTCCAATGCTAACTCAGGTCCAATGCTAACTTCTGCAATGCAGAACACTAAAAGTCAGAAACCAGCAATACCCTATTGCTTCCATTACTGCCTTTCATGTATAGTTAAAAGCAAAAATAAAGACTGGCAACAGGAAACAGAAAAAGTGTTGTTATAATAACAGAAGCAGCAAGATTGTAGTAGATAGAAGAGTCCAAAACAGAAAAAGCAACAAAAGTCAACTTGTAGTTGAACAATGCTTTTAAAACTCAGTTTCTTAAACAAGTACCAGGAACAAACGTAATTCTTCAAATGACACCTAAGGTTCTTCAATATCACATTCTCTCACAGTCCAATCAGTAGCAATGATACTGAAGTACATTTATAACACATATGAAAGACCTGACCATGTTCACAGGTACCACTATATTTCCTTGAAATATACGAGGATTCAAACTAGACAACATGAGACAAGTAACACTTTAACATTTACCAGAAAAATGTACACAGTGCACATTTTAAAAACAATGGGTGCGGCACGCCACTGGGAATTTTGGCTGAAACTAAAGCAAACATCCAAACCTCAGAACACATGCAGGGGAACCTGATGCACCAAGATGAGCACATTTAAAGCACTGTGACCTGTATGGCAACTGATCAGCTCCGAACAACTCCTATACATTTGGCAAAAGGAGCAACATTTTTAAAATATAACCTAGATGCCTTAGTCCTTAGACCATTTCTTAAAATAGCTGATAAGTTTCACAACTGTTATACAAAGAAGTACTGAATTTTTTTTTTTAAATCAGGCTTATAAAAAAAAAAGTCATCCTCAGTAACAAAACAAAAAAAACTGCTCCATATGCTTGAACTGTTTTTAGAAACCTACAGCAATATCACTTAAGAGAAAACAGATATAACATAACTGTCTAAAATATACTGAACGAAAATGGCATCATGTGAACAGAATTCTGTTCAAGAGGTACCTGAAACAAACCTTTCAGAATAGAGCCAATGCTTGGGAAATGGAGTCTCTTAAGCATGGCTATTATGAGGTTAATAATATCAAGAACCATCACATTGTAGTGCAGAATCATCTTGGAGTTCACCTACCTGGAACCTCCGATTACAGAGCAGACAACCCTGAAGGCACAAGGCAGGGATTTGCCCAGAGCCAGGCAGGCAGTCCCAGGGCTGCTGGCTCCAAGGTCAGTGCTCCTGGGTTCATCCTGCTGCTGTGCTTCTAACCACCATGTGGTTCCAACCCTGCCTACACTGGCATCATCTAAGGAGCTGCAAAAAAACACTGAGGTCTGTGCTCTACCCGGATCGTGACTTAATTCGCCTGGGCTCTGAATTGTAAAAGATCGCCAGGTGATTATAAGAAACCTTCATGTCTGGGACCTTGTCAGACAGAAGAATTTCACCCCTATGAGTTCCGGCCCCACCTTTTTTTTTTTTTAAACCAATAGTATTAGTCATATCAGTGACCATCACATTAGGGACCAATTGCTAACACCTATTCCTAAGGCCTTCAAGTTTACTGTTCCTAATCCACTGTGGGCTTTAAATAAATCTGCTAACCAAACTTGTTAAAACTGGATATAAAATAAAAATAAACCTGTGCTAATGAGAATCAGGTCCCTCATCTGCATACACTTGGTGCAGTTATTTTAGCTTCTCAGAAGCCTGTTAGGTACAGCCACTTTGGAAAACAGTTTGACAGTTCCTTACAAATTTAAATAAATGATTACTAAACAACCCACGTACCCTACTTGTAGATATTAACCTAGGACACGTGAAACTATATGTTCACACAAATAACTGAATGTGACTGTTTACAACAGCTTCATTCATAATCATCAAACGTGGAAACAAAGCAAACGTCCACCAACAGGAAAATGGATAAACTGTGCTCTGTCCATACAATAAAATACCACTCGGCGATGGAAAGGAGCAAACTAGGTTTACAGTCAGTGAAAGGAGCAGACAGAAAATGCTACATGCTGTGTGATTCCACTTACATGACATTCTGGAACATGCAAAACTATTGGACAGAAATCAATCAATGGCTGCCTAGGGATGGGGCTGGGGGAAGGGGATGAACGAAGTGGTAAAGGGAATTTTGGAGGGTGGTGACAGTATTTTCTATATTGACTGAAGTGGTCAATACACAATTGATTATATCTGTCAAAACTCATCAAACTCTATACCTTAACAGGGTGAATTTTGCTGTATATAAATTATATTTTAATAAGTCTGACTTTAAAAATAAAATAAGCTGTGACATATTTCCAAGTTTTTTGATGATCCTCTGAATTTTCTATTCCTGTAGCTACAAGAGTGTGTGAGTATGTGTGTGTGTGTATCTACATCTTTCCAGATACATATGTACACATATGTACACATAGTTATAGATGTAGTTATATATGTAAACAGAAGGACATTCTAGCCGAGCTGCAAAAGGGGAAATGAACCAACTTGAGAAGTAGTAAGTGACCTGTCACTTAAGGTATTCAAACATAGAGGGGGCAACCATTAAGATACCTTCTGATTCTGAGAATATACAATTTGAAGAATTTTAAAAATTGGAGGACCAAATTCTGTGCTTTATTTCAGCTTTATGAGCCAGTGACCCAGCCACATTCTTATTTAACATCCTCTAAAAGTACTTTGTACTTCTGATGTTCAAACTTCCTGCTCTTTTCTTCAAAACAAATATTAGTAATGTTTCCATTTTTTCAATGTTTTAAAATGCATTTTCATAGATTTGTTAAGCTATATCTACTTAACAAACAAAACTGTTTGTGTTTCCCCACTGTCCCTTTGACTCATTCTGGGGCTGACTGATCAACTGGAAATCATTTATCATGAAATTGCCCTTTTCAAAGATTATAACCACTCTAAGTAGTTTGAAAAAAGGACTTATAAAGATATTGGCCTAGTAGGATGTCACACCAAAGCATGAACTCACACTAGTCTAGTCTATAAAATGCTAAAGAGTTACAGAGTCATTATTAATTTTTTTCCCCCTTCAAAGACTTGGAGCCATATGAACAACTGTGTCAGCACAGATACACAGACTGAAAAAAGACAACTAAAGGAAAACAACAGCATTGCATATTTTTAAGTTTAAATTCATGGTGTGATAAAAGGAATGTCACACTTGCAGTGAACTGCTATCCAACTAAGTGAAAATGATGTTCTTTCAGTCACCTGCTTGCCATTCTTTATGTACAATAATATACACTAGAACTTTTTGCCAGTCTAGTGTATATTATTCCTTGAAATTAGAGCAACTATCTCTTAACTACTATATTATGAAATATTCCATAAGACCTCATTTATCTTACAGGAATTAAAAAAGGAAATTTTCAAATATGTTAGCATTTTGCAACAATAATTTCAGTTCTCAATTAAAATTTAACTAATTAAATAAAAATCTAATAATTAAAATTTTCATAATTATAATATACATATTTGCAGTAATATACTGAGATTTCACATTTATCAGTTCATGTAATTCTTAAAACACATTATGATATGTTTATACAACTGGTTAACAAACAGAAAAGGCAAAATACAACTCACCAGACTAAATCCCAGAAGATGTCACTGTACAATTTCCAATGAGTCCCAAGGGAACACAGGCATAATTTTTCTGCTCTATTCGAGATACTAAACATGAGATACAAAAATAAACCTTTAATTTAACAAGTAACAAAACTTGTAAAGCAATTATGCCAATTCTAACAGCAAAACTGGCAAGAAGTACTAATACCAGGTACAGGTTACATAGGATACAATAGCAATTAATTTAATTAAAATAATTTTTAATTTTTCCAGCTAAATTAAACCGCAAACGTTTTATCAAGTTTGTTCCTCTGTGTTCTGTTGCTTAAGCTCTACCTGAGACCACAAATAGCTACCTGGGCTAAATCTCAGGGATTTAAATGTTGGTTCCACCACCCACGTCCCATTTATTTACAGGTTCAACAGACGCACAGTAGCCTATGAAAGAAATAACCCCGAGGTTGGGTTCAAATGAAGAGGTCCTAGCCCTAGCCTAACTAAGAAGTCTACCTCACGACCTTGCTTAGCAATGTTTGAATGGAGGACAACAGCATCCTTCCTCCCTCACACTGTAGTTATGTGGATCAAGTGAGATGAGATAGATGAGTGAACGTGCTCTGCATGCTGCAAAGCCTTTTACGATGTGTGATGTTATTATGCAATTAATTTTTGTTATCTACTCATTTTAGCCATAAAATAGCAACAATAAAATCCTTTGTAAGACTGCTCTGACGCAAATGATTGGAAGGCTCTTGGAAAACATTAAAAACCAACAAACAGAAAAACCCCCACAGAGAACAACTTGAAAAAACACTCCTCTACAGTTATCACATTGCTTAAGGTTTCTAGCATCTCCTCGGTGCCTTTCCCTCTTACCTGGGGAGGTAAAGGTGTAAGAGAAAACTTCCCAAAGTCTTTTCCACCTGTAAAGGTTTCTGGGTTGTTGGGTTTTCTACTGCTGTGTTTAGCCTCGGGGGCGGGGCAGAGGGGGGGACACATTTTACCTACATAGGTGCACAGAGCCTGAAGTGGCAACAGTCCAACAGAATACAAACAGCAAGGGAAAGGGCAAGGAGTTTGTCACTGTATTACTTCCCTTACCAGCCCAGAAGAGTTTTATTCAAAGGAAATGCACAATCACTGAATTAAAGGTATTTGCTTCTACGGATTGAGAAACTGGAGGAAGTTAATGCATCACGAACTGTCATTTCAAGAAACTAACACGTTTCAGCCTTTGGAACTTTAGATTTAGGTAACACACTCCCTTTCATTTCTTTTGCCACAAACTATTCTCAAATTGGGTAACCAAGAAACCTAGATAATTGCGACTTGGTTCTACTCCACCACTGCAGCCCCTGGTTTTAACATAAAGTGAACTGTAATGTAACCACAATGGTTACCTAATAAGACATTTTATTGAAAATAACCACCCCCAAAAGAATTTCCCCAATACTAATATTATAAAGTTCAAGTTATTTCTTATTTAAGTAAATACACTTTTAATGGGGAAGGGAAATAAAAAGAAACGAATGTCTTGAGCAACTTCTATGTCAGGTGCTATACTCAATTTAATGTTAACAAATGCTCCCTGAGGAAAACAGTATCCCCACTGTAAAATATTTGAATACTATCTGCGGGTCAAAGCAGGAATCTGAACCCCAAACCGTCTGACTCCAAAGCCCACTGACACTGCTTTAGATATGAAACGTCATTGCAGATTTGAAAGAGGAGAAGCCTTAAAGTCATTATCTAACTCTTGCACTGGAGCTGATGTGGAAGTTTCGGAAATGTTTTTCATAGTAAACAAAGTGTAGTAACTGATTATCCCTATGATGCCGGTGCCAAGCCAAAAATAGAATATAAACACAGCGTCCAGGGGAGCCACAGAGGGCAAAGCCAAGGTGTGCAGGAGCTCCTTTCCAGTTCTCGGATTTTACTCATTCCTGACTCTGCTTACTGTTCTGTTAACGGCCTGCTAACCATGCACAGGTGCTAGGAAGACAATGATGAAGATGATGAAAACAAGAACAAAAATTAAAAGAGCAAGGCCAGAAACTAATAAAAGAATATTCCTTCTTTAAGAGATTGCCTATAAAGGAATCCAGTAAAACATTTTAGTAACCCATCTCCCATCAGAAACAAAACACTGTAATATTAAAGTTACCCAAAATACTTTTGAAATAACGTTTTCAGAATACTTTAAAAATCTCTAACACTTGCAATTGATTCTGGCCAATGTTTTGAACACGAAGGCTTGGCAAGATATCAACAGATCTCCTCTCAAAAACAATCCACAAGGAGGAAACAAATTCACGTGAAATTCTTACAAGATGGACTAAATGCTGCATAGAAAAACAAATTCAAATAAACACAGTACAGACTAGAGTATATAATGCTTTCATCTATAAGCAGCTGAAACAAATAGAAAGCCCTGTGACATTAACCTGTAAGCAATGAAAATAAGAAAAATTAAGTATGGTCAAGAGTTGTCCACAGGCCTCTGGGTAGGGAAGCCATGAGTGACTAAGCAAAAGACACCAAGCATTTGACTGGAAATGAGGCTTCTACAAATAGAAAAGTTTGCAAACATCAACTAGCAAGTGTGTCAAATTTCTTAGGCAAGATGATAGATATCATCAGAGGTAAATAAAGAAGAATGTCCTTCAAAAGTAGAATGGCCACATGTCTCAGGTCACAGCCACCAGTGCCCTGGCATAATTATTTACAGCACTCTGTTTATGTCTCAAAAGTGTCCCAGTTGGGCAATTATATTGTTATCTTACTCAAAAGTAATATATGACAATGGAAAGGCAAAGATTGTAGGGAGGGAGGAAGGTCCCTCTGCTTGCATAATGGCTTCCCATACAGTATCTGTTTGGGTGTATCCACTCAGCCATTGAGTTATTCATTTACTCATTCAGTCATTCAACAATATTTCAACTCTTACTATGCCCGCGCACTGTACACACTCTGGGGCAAATACAAAAAGTGAAGCCTGAGACCAGGCCAGAGGGAAAGACAGACAGATGTGGAAATACGTAAATATAACAGATATAACAGTAAATCTGAATGGCATTGAGAACCAGAGAAGAGAGTGATTTTCCCCCAAATATAGAGAGCGCCACTTGGAAATGTTCAAGCCCACACAAAATCACCACATACAAAAAAGCCATAAAAGTCAGACTTCAGCATAGATCCACTAACTAAATAGCAATAAGAAAAAATTTAACAAAATCTATCACTTCCAAATCATAAGGTTATAAATATGAAGGCTAGCACATAGTCCTTGTGAATTTTGGTAAATAAATTCCACTAGTCATTAAAGATTATGTTGTGAAAAACGAGATAAATTTTAGGCAAAGAAAACTGATAGAGTAGAAGTTATGTGTTCTAATTCTAGTTCTCAAAACACAAAGACAAAAATTGAAACAGGTAGTACTTCTCAGGTTGTCTGAGGAAAGACCAATAATGAAAAACCACTTAGAAAAAAATTTTTAAAGTTCTGTTGAGATTAATGAAAATGCTTTGCATCCACCAGTCTCAAAGATCACTCTAAAAACACTAGAAGAGAGGATCAAAACATCTCTCCAAAAACAGAACACTGAGCAGAAATAAAATGATTTAACAACACGCACAAACAAAAATGCTTAGCTGTGCATACAGGCTCATTGTACAGTTTACTTTAAAATAATCTTTTTAATTTGCAACTCATAAAAACAAAATCATCGATAATTTTTAAGAAGCGTTAAGTAGGGTGTGACTTTTCTGAAGCAATCCTTGAGCTTACAAACAAATTATTAACCTCACCAACGCTGTAAGACAACCCATAATGGGTTCCCTAAGACAAAAATGTGTTTCTCCATTACCAGTTCTTTTAATAGCAACCCCTTTAAAGTACAGCACTCATTTTCTATTTCTGCTAGAAATTAAAGCTAGATTATCAATGCCTTATCATTAGATGAAATCATCCTTCCACCTATTTTAGGAAAAAAATTCAGTTTCACTACAAATATGAGGGAGGGTAACTAGAACTGCAGGGCTGCATATGCAGTCTTTTTTTTTTTTAAATATATTTTATTGATTTTTTTACAGAGAGGAAGGGAGAGGGATAGAGAGTTAGAAACATCTATGAGAGAGAAACATCGATCAGCCGCCTCCTGCACACCTCCCACTGGGGATGTGCCCGCAACCAAGGTACATGCCCTTGACTGGAATCGAACCTGGGACCCTTCAGTCCGCAGGCCGACGCTCTATCCACTGAGCCAAACCGGTTACGGCCATGCAGTCTTTACATGAAACTTGCCTCTGGAAGCATAACCTAAACGGGACAGGTGTACACAGTGGAACTGACGAAACTTCCTGATGAAAGCTTAAAACTAGGAACATATTTTGATAGACTAGTGACAAAATCAGAGTTCTCTCTGGAAAAGAGTTGATCTCCACCCTACCCAGGATAAAAATCCTGTATATACAAGTTTGGTTACTCCCACCACACTAGATCCTTAAGGGTTAATGTGTACAGTACCTCTCCAAAGTACACAAAATTACATAGAGACAGTAAACAAATCCACTGACTCTATGTAAGATCAAATCAAGAGGTCTCTGGACTGATTAATCCTTATATTTCATTTTGGTCATTTTTTTAAAGTTTATAATGCATACTCAGGTACATAATAAAACACTGAGAAATCTGTGAAACATCCATTGAACATAATTGTGTAAGCATAAATCATGGTCTTGAATTAAAGGACCAAAAGCTTCTGCAGTAATAACCAGTACCGTGTTTAAAAATACCTGGGGAAATAAACTTTGGGAAAGGGTCATTTCTCTCTCTACTGTCTAGCCTGCTCTACGGGGTTAAAATCAACCCAACTAACCATTCTAAATTGTAGGGTGGCTCATCTGAGAAAAAGAATGTAAAATGAAGAGTCTAGTAACGTCAGAAATGTTGTGCAAGAATTGCTCTTTCGGCTAGGAGTAGCAAGCACACTATAAAATGCTTCTGCTTTCGTTCTTCCAATTCCTCAGATGATTAAAAAGTTCCCAGCCCGTTTTAACCTGTGCGCCACAGCCACCCACATTCACACTCCGCATCTTGGCTCGACACAAATTACTAACCCACTGGGTGCAGACTGGCGCGGATGAAGCAGCAGGGAGACCCTAAGGCTGCGGAACAACTGCAAGGGGAAGGGACGGGGCCGTCATTCCCTTCGTGTTCCCATCTCCTTTCTGGCAGAGATTCGCAGATTCCACCACTAGAGTTTGGCAGCCTCACAATGGGGCCGCCTGCTCAAGGGCTGACTGCCGCCGGCCTGGAAACCCCTTCCCCCGCTTCCCACCCGCCCCAAAGTCGACCCGCGACAGGTGGGGCGAAGGCGGCGATGCCCAACGACATCTGCGGCTTTCGCTTCAAGCCAGCACTCCGCGCCGGTCCACACGCGCTGCCCCGGACAAGGCCGGCCGGCCCGCGCCCCGCAGCACCCGCAGCCCCGCCGCACCCGCAGCCCCG